>NC_040044.1:15768573-16022368 GCF_003713205.1 Coffea eugenioides
AAGGGTGGGGGCAGCCTTGGTGAAAACCCAAAAGGGCGCCAAGGTAGGTTTTCTCAACAAGACGAGCACGAGAAGGAACAGCTGGTGACCTGGTTCATTTGGACTTTCCCTCATGATTGCGATACTTCTGCCAGTATCGAATTCCGAAGTAAATATATCCAAAGTCTTGAATATGATATTCGTTGGCCAAATTTGTATTTTTCTTTACAAATATTCTTTTGTAAAATATATTTTTATAAACCTCTTGGTTTCTCTCGATTATTTGCGTTCGACTACTTGTGGTTGTCTGCATTCTTTTGCATGCTCATCTTTGCCTGACATAGGAAATCATCTTGCATATATCATTGATTTTTATGTGACAAATTTTTCATGCATCGTTCTTTCACCATTGGGTTCGAATGGATGATGAACCCTAAGGTTTGTGCAAAGATAGGGGAATTCAATCATCTACTAAAGGAAGTAAGATGCAACAAAGCTGCTACATAGATTTGGTGACGTGGTAAATACGTACTTTATCGGTCTCAGAAATGGAAAGGTTTCAAAATTACAAGTTCAACTAAGCCAGACGCCACAGAACAGAAGCAAAAGCATCACAAGACTCATGTTTACACGATTCTCAAGGCAAACTGGATCAAATGATGGTGGCAAGTCCATTATTTCTTCTTTTCTTGCAGGAACGTTGTGTTTACAAATGAAAACAACCACTCTCCTTTTCGCACCTAAATCGATGACAGAAAAAGCTCCCCAGTAAGCAAAGACGAAGTGATAATGTTATTGGCAAAGCTTGATCATAAGAGACAACATCAGTTATCGCTTCAGCTACAGAGATCAAATCTCCCTCTTGGTACAAAAGTTTGAACTACTCCCAGGTAAAAACTCAATTCATTGTTTAAACCTCCCCAGTGAAGTCCCGTTTTAAATTTCTTGTTCGGGTCAGTCCCGTTTTAAATTCCTGTTCGGGTCAGTCCCGTTTTAATTCCTTGTTCGGGTCAGTCCCGTTTTAAATTCATGTTCGGGTCAGTCCCGTTTTAAATTCCTGTTCGGGTCAGTCCCGTTTTAAATTTCTGTTCGGGTCAGTCCCGTTTTAAATTCCTGTTCGGGTCAGTCCCGTTTTAAATTTCTTGTTCGGGTCAATCCCGTTTTAAATTCCTGTTCGGTTCAGTCCCGTTTAAATTCCTGTTCGGGTCAGTCCCGTTTAAAATTCCTGTTCGGGTCAGTCCCGTTGAAAATTACCTGTCAGGGGTCAGTCCCCGTCGTTTGAGCCGTTCGCAACCAAATAGCACAAGTAAGTATTTGGTGTCTACTTCTTTGTCTTAAGTTTTTCCCAAAAACTCAGACAAAGAGGGGAAAACCGTAGACACCAAATTTTCAATGTCATTTCATTTACTTTTTTTTTTTTTAGTTTTTAGTTTTTTAGTTTTTATTTGTCGTGCTAGGTTTATTCACTTTTTAGTTTTTATTTTTTATTTTTTTTTAGTTTAGTTTAGTTTTTTATTTTATTTTTTATTTTTAAGTTTTAGCATAGAATTTCTCGAAAAAAAAGGAAAAGCATTCAAAAATTATGCTTTAGTTGTTTTGATTAAATTCAATATGAAAAATGAAAAAAAGAAAAAAAAAGGGAAAAAGGGGAAAAATGAAAAAGAAAATCATTAACCAAACATAATTTGTTGTTAGGCATTTTATTTTCTTTTCCGAGTTAGGGTAAACCCGATAGCGGGTTTTGGGCTATTTAAGGAAAAAAGGGGAAAAAGAAGGAAAAAGAAAGAAAAATTAGCATTTCATTTTTATCTTTTTATGCCTAGTTCCGCTCATTCTATTCAATCTTTCTTCATTAGTTATTTTTCTTAATTAGTTATTTATATTTTGTTAAATTATTACTATAAAAAAAAATAGATTTTTACATGCAAGCTGCGGAAACGCAGCTTGCAAGGACAGTCACACATGCCCCATCGGAGGGCTGGATTTTAAGGTAGGGACAAAACCCCTCATCCTCACCTTTGAGGTGAGGGTTTAGGGGATATAGGTCCCCATATAAAAGGGAAGAAACAGCCGAGAGATGAGGGGGATGGCAGTTGACGGCTGTAGAAAGAAACAAAAGGCTACGAGGATTTTTTGGTGAACGGGTAGGAAGAGCAGAAAGCTACGGGATTTCATCGGGGAGAGCTGGGAGAAAGAAAAAATCTGGGGACCGAGAGAGAGGAGATAGCGGCTAAGAAAGAGAGAACCAAGAGTGAAACAGAGAGAGAGGGTTTCGTGGAAGCAAGAGAGGTTACAGGAGGAGGACCGAAGCAAAGAAGAAACCAGGAGGTTTCTTTTCCAGAAATTCCATAGAAGTCGACTCCGGCTCATCTCCTTTGGCCTCAGCCTCGTCAAAATCATTATCAGGTGATGGTAACCTCTTGGTTCAATACAACTTTTATAGAGTTTTAAGTCCCGTATGCACTAAGATTTTTTTTGAGTTTCTGTGTTTGTCAATGCTTGATAACAATGATTGTGAATCTGCTTATTGATGTTATGGTGTTGTTGATACACTTGGTAGTGCCCCTTTGTTCATTTAAAGCGAATCCGAACCAAAGAAATGCAATCGAGAATCCATGAATAGATTTTTTTTCTATACATGTAATCCAATGAACTAAAGGTTGCACCTTTGGTCCTTCTCTGTGTGTACAAGTCGGGCCTGAGAATTCTTAGGATTACAAACTACAAGATTCAATCTTGATTGTTGTCTTGGGTTGGAAATCTGGTTCTTGTTTGGATTTTTGGCATGACACCCAGTAATTGCAGTGTAGGAAGCCAGGTTTCTGCTAAGAAGATGCATGAGTTGTTAAACCTTTTTGCCGCCGGTTTATTGAGTTTGTTCCATAGCATTACCATGTTTACTCCTTGCTGTCTCTCTTGCCTTTGTTTTCTTTTCCTCCTGTTCTGTATATCTTGGGCATGAGTTTTGAAGTAAAAAGCATCAGCTGCATGATTCGGCTGGGAGTTGTGCACGAAAATCTGTTGCAACAAGCAACAAGCTCGAGGCTGCTGGTTTGTTGCAGCGATTAGACAAAACTGTTTTTTTTTGTGTGATTGAGGTTCTGGTTTGGCTTGAGTTTCATTTGGGTCTGTTTGCTATGTGCTAGTGACGCTGTGTATATACTTGCTGCAATTTAAAGCAGCAAGATGCGGTGTCACAGCAGGCTGCAATATGGCAAGCCCATTCGTTGCAGCCATAGAGTCACTTTGCTGCATTTTATGTCTAGCTGCTGTGATTAGTTCTTCTAGGGATAGATGTTTGTTTTGGGTGATGTTAATGGCAATGGGATGAAGCTATAACATGGGGGTTTGATGGATAAATCAATAAGCTTCATTCCCATCACTTCGCATAATCATATTTCTGTTCGCATAAGAAAGCTGCATTTCATGCTCTTGTTCTGCCGTTTCTTTTCCCGTAGCAGTCACCAAGTGGGTCTCATCACATACTTGATGAGATATTCGGATAAGGGGGTGTTGGGTGTGTATGTTTAGGGGCTGAAATGTTTGAATCATGTTCAAATGCTTGCTGGAAAGAACAAGCCAGGCTTGCCAAACCATTTTTTCGCATGAGTTTTCTTCCAGATTTTTTGCATCAGTTCATCTTACGTTTCTTGCTGGTTTGGATGTTGAAATTATATGTCTTGTTGTTTGGTTACAAGTCATGATTTTGGCTGAAAAATTTTCAAGCAAAGCTGTGCGTTTTGGGTCCGAAATCTGAGCTTGAAATTCAATCTATAACCAGCTTCACTTTTGGTTGCAGAAGCTCGGTTCCTTAGTTGAATTGCAGAAGCATAAGCTTCGTGCATTTGCATGGGTTGCATGAAAAAAGTTCCCAAAACTCGCACTTTGACCCCTTGGGTTGCATATAGTGCTACTATGGCCCAATTAGTTGAATAATTTAATCAATTTTGTCATTCTAGAATTTTAATTGCTCTTGGTATGCTTTGATATGATTTTGGGTAAAACGTTTAGTGAGTTTTAGGATGCATTTTGAGGTTCAATAAGTTTTGATAGAGTTTTAGCTTGGATTTGTGTTCTAATCACATCTTGGAAAATTTTGATGTTTAATTTGGACAAATAGATTTCCATTCATCTTTTATGAAGATTATAGCATTTGATTTTAATAGGTCTCATCTTAAGCCATCAATTTTAGTATTTTATTTTAGACCCTTTCAAAAATTTTTAATTATTTTAATTAAGTCCCTCTTGCTTTAATTTTTTGTATATGGTTGGTTTGTTTATGTAAATACTTTAGTTGACTCCACTTAGTGTTTAACTTTCATTTTTCATATTTAATTTTTATTTCATGTAATTATTTGATAATTAAAGTGGTACCTTGACCTTTTATTCTTTTGGAGGGTAAATTAGTAATTTCGCCTCATTAGGGACACCATTTCAAGGGAGGTACATGCTAACCCTTTATTTGCACTTTATTTGACCCTATGTGATCCAACGTGCTAAGTGAGAATTGCATGTCTACTTTGCTTTCCTTGCTTTTCCTTAATACCTTTCATTTATTTTATTTACTTTTGCTTTTTTTATTAAGTCTCTCTTTTATTTATTTATGGGGTATGTGTACACCTCTTGGCTTATAATAGATAGGACCTGGCGAGCATTTTTGTCCATTTTCCCCTTCCCCTTTTGTTTTAGTTAGCAAATGTAATAGGTTCATTAGATTGATTGCTTGCTTTTGTTGCTACGTATTAATTTGCTTTATTAGGCTCTTGCATTTAGTCGAGCATGCTAAGTGTTATGTGCTACATGTTTCTAGGTGATTGGCATGTCTACTTGTTTTCTATAGTCATAGATGAATGTAATGAATGAATGCGCGTCACCACACTAGTCCCACGCTAGTTGTGGCTCATTGTCCCGTTTTCCACTAGTCCAACGCTAGTAGGAATTCATAAATATGGGCTAGTCCAACGCTAGACCCTTAGGGATTTCTCTCGCTGGTTCATACTTGCATGTTCCACTACATTTCATGCATTTTTCGAAGTTTTCTAGCATATTGGCATGTTCCTCCAATCCTTTCCCCTTCATTTTAGGCTTTTGCATCTTCATGCTAGTTATAGGGTACATTTGCTTGAGGGTCCACTTTCGATGAGGGAAACGAGCGAGTGTGGCTACAAAAATAGGCTTAGCACGCTAGTTTTTCCTTCTAATCAAAGGGAAAATTAAAGTCGGGAAATTAGGAGTCATTCCCGTACCCAACTTGATGCATTCCTCTAGGTTCATGCACTCTCATTCTTATTATATCACTTCCTCACTCTTTTATCCACATTCTCTCACTACTTATATTTTTCGCAATCCACATGCCATGTTCACACACTTTCCCTATCACTCATTTATTTTCTACCTCACAAATTGCACCCAATTGCACTTATATGTATCTACTATCATATTTACATCCATTTGCACACAGACACCTTTATTTTCTCAATTTGCACACATGCCCTTGTCTTACATTCGCACACATGCACGTTTTCTTACATTTTCACACTTGCACTCATATTTGAATCTTCATTTGCATCATTCGCGACCTCTATGAGGACTTTCCTTATTGGCCACCGCAACTCATGTGGTTGGGACCAAAAAGCCTCGTAAGAGACATTTTAGATTTAGGATTGCATTTCTTTTTCATATCCATTAGTCATATCCAACACGCAACGCATTTTTTGGGTAGAAGAATTAGGAAACGTGGGGCTAAATCGCGCAACTAGCTTTGGCTAGGGTAAGGGAGTGCATTAGGCTTTGCCTTTGCCTTCTCTCTTATCAAATGTGACTCCCGATCCCTTTTTTTGGTTACGTAGACCTAAAAGTTCTTAAAAAGGGGTTTGTTTACTTTGCTTTTCAAAAAATTCATTTTTGGGTGACTTGATACACCCTAACTTTATACCAAGTGGCGACTCTATTTTTCATTCAAAACCCTTTTTGAACTTTGTTTGGCCAAACCGTCGCACTTTCAAGTCCCACGGCCTTTTATTTTCACACACATTCACATACATATTCCACACACTACTTTCACACCATTCAAAAAGTGGGGCGCGACACTATGGTACGATCTTCTTTAATAGTAGGGGTTTGTGAATGATAGTCCATTATTATTTGCTCAGGCGCACACGAGAACCTTCAAGAGGATCCTACAATGAACGCCTAAAGCTCCGAGGGACATTTCTTCCTCATTACTTGTATTGGTGAGTGCCAAGTGCATGTTTACTTGCACTTCGCTTGAGATTTGTTGCCTACATGAACTCTACTTGAACCTATTGTTACTTGAACTGTACTTGTTGGGAAAAGTGTGTACTTTACCGCACTTTATCTCCTTTACCTGGATCAATACATGACCTGCTACATGAATTACATGATTGTGATGGATTTTACATGTACATGACCTAAAGTCGAGTGCAGAGAAATCTCATCGACTAAAACTTGATTTGTTTCTGAAAACCTGACTTGTGGGGACGCCCAATGGTTATGCCTCGTAATCTCGCAGCCAATCATGAGGTCTTGGTCGGGAGAACTTGGTAAATCTTGGGACCTGAAGCTTGATCTTTTGAAATCTTGCTAGGCATACTGGTATAGTATCGCCTTTACATGCCTGTTGGTTACGGATCCGAGGGGGTGAAATGATGGATGGAGGGAAGTAAGTGGAGAACTACGGATTGGAAATACCAACCCGATTGACGGAGAGTCATCGCTGGAAGGTATACGAATAACCCTGGCAATGCAAGTGGAACTTAGCTCCTGAGAGCTACCATATCCTTGAATTGTTTATGTTTACATTTCATTTGATTTGGCAATTACTTGTACTTTATTATTTGACCTGTTAATTAGGCTTGTTGTTTGGACTATGTGATTGCATGTGTGTTCTTGGCCTCACGAGCGTTTTGCTCACCCTGTAGATTTGTTTTCCTTAACAGGATTTGGCATGGAATGGTACTTGGAGGAACTCTTTTGATATACTTCTGGCTTAGGGTTTTAATATATTTTGGGTTAGACCTCTTACTGGTTGTACTTCGGAAACCTACTATACGGTTTGAATATTTGATGTACCCGGTTGTAGTACATTTTGGGTATTGATGTACTTTTTGGAAATTTAATGTAATGATTGGATAAGCGTTATGTATATTGTTAAGTTTGGAAGTTTTCCGCACTTTCTTACTTATCTAGTGTTATTGAATGAGTTTGCTTTAAGCTCGAATGGATACTGCTTGAGTCCTGACGAGAGTTGGGCAGACGTCCCGCAGATACCCTCTGGTTCGCCTTAGGGAGAAGTGGGGGCGTCACAGTTGGTATCAGAGCATAGGCTCTTGATCTTGTAGTGTATCCTAGGCTTAAAGTTTAGGATGCCTGACTGTGGGATTAATTTGAATATTATGTGAACTAGAGGATCTATTGTATCCTACGAGTTAAAGAAATTGGTTACTTGAGAGTTTCTTACTTGGGACTTGTAGAAACAAAAATTGAGGAATTAGGTGATGTTATATTGAAGGAAAATACGGGATGAGAGATTAGTAGTGAAAGATTGGACGAATTTGAATTATTATTATACTTGTAAGTGTGGAAAAAAGTGAGGCAATTATTAGTGCTGGCTAAAGAGGATAAGAGACCGAGAGTTGATGGTCAAACTCTATGTATCGTGATTGTGAACCCAGATAAAAGAGTTTCAAAGGAATAAAATGCATTTCCTTGCTCATTTACCTCCTAGAGAATTTATGCTTTGAAATTCTAAAGGAAAAATGAGGATGTACTAGTTTTATTTTCAAACGATGATTGGAAATAATATATATATGTTTTAAATATGTGTAATTCTTCGATTTTGGTAAATATGTGAATTTTACTTGAATTTCAATTTAAAAATTTGTGAATAACTGATGAGTTTGTTGAAATTTTGTATGTGATGGACTGATACAAGGTTAAAATTTTCTAAACTAGATTTTCCCCCTTGATTGTATACTGGTGTATTCTCACAATTGAATTCGTCTATGCTTTACAAAAAAAAAAATAATAATAATAATAAAAAAAATATCTTGAGTTTTTGGAAGAACGGCGAACTTATGTTTTTATAATGAAAATCTTGAACTTGATAAGATTTTTGTTATTTTAAATACTCTTCTTATGTTTTAAAATTCTTGATTTTCAAGAAGGGTGAGCCTATCTTTAGGTGTATGAATTGAGGGAACTTTGAGATATAGAGTAACCGCATTCAAGAACACGCAGTTAGTGTGAATTGACTTGGTTTCCATTTGACACGTAAGTTAGCAAGTTGTACTTATTTCTTGGGTTTGAACTTGGAGATTGAGGCTTTAACTATAAAACCCTAAGACTGGTTATTCTTGGAGATGATGGTGCTCTGGTTGGTGGCTTGCTTATTAAAAATTTTGAACTTCGAATGGATAACCTTTGGTTTCCGCTTGTGTTATGGTTTGATTGGATCTAATTTCGTAAAGGCATGTGATCTGATTGGAATTAGTGATATTCGGACCCTTTGGTTTAATTAAGGACTTAGGAAGGGTGGTGCACGCCGTGAGACCTTTTGTATCCCGCTTGCATATACTTCTACATTTTGTGACCCTTAATTGCCTATATACAGTATTTGATATATTGGGCTTGTTTTGTGACTTCTTAACTCGTACTATAACCTCCGATACATGTAAAGAATCATGTCTTGATTCTAAATATTTTTTGCAACTTGGATATGCATTAAGTTCTTTTATGATTAATTATTCCTTTTCTTGCGCTTATAGACTCCTATTAAGTATGGTAGTAGGAATAGGAAAAAGGGGTCGTGGCCGAGGGCTTAGACAACCCTGTACTCGTGAGAAAAATTGATGGATAGTCTTATATAATTTAATGAGATCCTAGTACTGAATATGAATCGAGAATGAACCAGAAGATTAGATCTACCAGTGTATAATGGATAAACCTAGTTAGGAACTTAGTGAGATTTTCCTGTGTGAAATTTTAATAGCTGCTTTATACGTATATTATGATTGGTTCTGTGGCCATGTTTCAACTTTTGTGAAAGTTTGAACTCCAAAAGTATTTCGTGGGTTTGGTGAGATGACTTGAACTCATTACCAATTTGTTCTACTTGAACAAAAGCGCTTTCAATTTTACTTGACTAATACTATACCCAGATTCACTTGTTTTACTTTTCACAAAATTTATATATATATATATATATATATATATATGTATACACATTTTGAACTCGTTTGAGACTCGAAATCAGATAGAGTTCAAGTTCGAATCTTTCTTAGGAACATGAATGCCTATTTGTTATAAATCAGAGATTAGAAATGATCGGGTTTTATGTACCAGTAGAGTTAACTCTTGGTTGGATAAAAGGGCGGTAAAGGTATTGGATCACAGGTTATGCGAATATGAACCTACATGTTTACCTATCTTTCTTAAAGGTATTTTCTAAAATATATGCCTTACTCGAACATAGATTTAACTCGAAACTTTGAGGAAAAGTGTTGGAACACCCTCCATGTATATGTTATGATTATTATGTATATGTTTTAAAAATCATGCATTAAGTTGCATGATTAATATTCTTAAATCTATTTGAGAGATTTTAAATATGTATTGATGATTGTGGTTAAACATTATTTGAAATCTCTTACTAAGAAAATTTAGTTTTGGGTCGTGAAGAAAATTTGTATCTTTAACTCTAATTTTAAAAATTTTGAATCACATTTTACCACAGATACATTCAAAATACATCAAAAGTCTTGACCTTATCTTGTAAGTCATGATTGGTTTGATTTAGACAAAATTTTGAGGAAAGGGATTTTGGTCCTGCTAGTGCGTAACAGTTTTTTTTTTTTTTGTTAGAGTTTGGAACTTGTTTCATATGACGTGTAATTTATGATTTCACTACACACGTGAGTAAGACCTTAGAATGGAAGTACATATCATTATATCAAGAGGTATTACTTTAGTCGTGTATGTGGATTTTCTTAAGTATCATTCGAGGAGAGGGAAGAGTAAACCTGGATGACTTAGATGCGTGAGAATTTACAGGTTGTGGATAGTTGAGTTTCAAATTCTGATTTGCTACTTATTTAGATGCTTGAGCTGTTGATAGGCTAACAGTCAGGATTAAGAAAATGGATGAATGAAAAGTTTGGAAGAGATGCGTATAGAAATAGAAGTTCTTCACAAGAAGTTGGAATTCCAAACTAAATTGGCTGAATTCTGGGAAGAAAAAAAAAAGTCGAGAACTTAGGGTTGAAGATGGGATCCAATGTTTGATCGCCAATTTGAGATATTAAAAGTTGTGAGATTTGGGTGAGTGAAAGGAAATATTTGATGGTTTGAATGAGTCTAACGATTAAGGATCGGATGTTATATTTGGAATGGACGCTTGAGGCTATATATACATAGATTATTGAGATTTGAATGATGAGACTATTAAGAACAAATACTCCATAGCCTCACATAAACGAGAATTATAATTAAGGGTCAGGAGCAGCGAATAAGGGATTTAAAGTAGAGTTACTACCAACCGGGAATCCTAGAAACTGATGTGCTTAAAACCACTTCCAATTCAAGATGGGGATGCTTGAATTTTCAGTTATGCCAATTGGGTTGACTAGTGTATTAGCAGCAATTATTGTATTAATGCATCAAGGTTTTAAATCCTAATAGAATTAATCTGTGATGGCATTTATTGATGATGTATTGATATACCCTAAAGTTTGAGAAGATCATGAAAAAAATACCTGATGGTAGTTTTACAAACCCCGAGAGAACGCTAACTTTTGTTAAGTTCAATAAATGTGAGTTCGATGGGAAGAAATAGCCTTTCTAAGTTATATAATATCTAAGGAAGAAATTGCTGTTAACTCAGCTTAAATGGAAGCTGTTTAAGAGGAAATAACTAGAAAATCCTACCGAAATTTGGAGTTTTTAGAGGTAGTCGAATATTACCTTGGTTTGATCAGGGACTTCTAAGGATACGAGACTTGGCAAGTTATTTGAGATTCTAAATGTGAGGAAGAATTTGAAGGTAAAAATCGTTTAACCAGTGCACTTGAGTTGGCTTTACCGAGCGGATGAGATGATTTTGTGATTTATACAGACGGTTCATGTGAGAACCCTGAAAATGCATATATAAATAACATTTCATATGTCATTTGCACTTCTTTTATTCATTAATAATTCCTAGCATCACTTTTACTTGTTTGCAATTAAGTACGAAAAAAACACGTTTATGTGAAAATTAATATAATTTTTCTAAGTTATGAAATTTCTTGGTTTTGCTAGACTAAGTTAAGATATTTAGAGCTAGATTAAATTTTTATTTTTTTTTCGTATTAGCATAAAATGTTAGATTTATATATATTAGTCAAACTTGATTTTAATAGTTTAATTAATCAAACAAGAATGTTAAGCATTAAAAGGAACCTTAATACTAATTTGTAATCAGTAAATTTTAGACAAAAACGATGTAAGTATCTTAAGTATTCCTAGGACATACGAATTTCGATAATTAAAGCCTTGCAAGATTAGCATGTCTTTAGGCGAGCAAATTATACTTGGGATTAATTTTTGGGATCAAACTAGAATCAAGGGCTCAAGTGCTCATTAGAAAGAATGTGAAAAGACTAAACTACCCTCCACTACACCACAACCATTCCATGCACCGCCAAACAAACTCCTCGGACAGCATGATCAGCCACCACCCCAGCCGGCCAACCGCATCCTTCACCACTTCAACACACCACCACCCTAGCTGACCAACCGGCATCTTCACCACTGCAGTACACAATCTTTGCTAACACTCAACATCTTCTCCTAAACCGGCACCATACCCCTTTCTCTCCCTTTCATATCTCAAGCCACAATCTCATTTCCTCTCCACAAACACATTCCCTCTCCGTCTCGCTGTCATCGACAAAGAAGAACGCGAACTGCAATCTTCTTTCTGTTTTGTTCTGGCCGTAAGCTGGAGTGAAGGCAGAGAGAAACCGTGAGCAAGCTCCACACATTCTGCACCTCCATTGCAACCAACTTCACGACTGCGACACCACCAGCTCCACCGACAACCACAACCACAATCACTGTCGCGTGCGTGAGAGCCGAGAGGAAGAACAATTTTCCAGATTTTCGTGTGAAAGATTAGCTTGCGGTGAGGTAAAATTCTGGATCATTTTAGGACTAATCAGAGGTAGTTTGAGCTATCTTGAAGCATGCATGTATTGTGGTACAATCGGTTGATGAAATCAAGCTATTAGAAAAATTTCTGTTTTGGTTAAATGTCCCTGCCGAGTAGCTGAGATGGAAATGCAACTCTAATGTGTTTTCCGGAAATGATTTGAGCATGCAATGGGGATTAACTAACTGAATCTTGGATGATTATGATGACCAGGGCCATGCATGATAATTTTATGTGATTGGATGATGAAATCAGGAACCTGGAAAAAAAAATTCTGTTGTAGTGAAATGGAATTGATGTGAACCGGAACTCTGATTTGCGGCTGTAATTCTGTTTTTCTGTGACAATTTGAGCATTCAAGTGTAATTAGCCGGGTGAAAGCTTGATGATTAAGATGTTTAGGACTTCGCATATTAATTCTATGTAGTTGATTGATGAATTAAGGAACTTAGGAAATTCTGTTTAGATGGAAAAAAAAAAAATTTCTGCCGAGACTGATTATGAAGGGATGTGCTTAATTTGTTTAATTCTGACAAGCTGTGGTTATAATCATAATTATCCAAGTAAAGATAAAATGTTTAAGGACATGCATGTTGAGTTACTTGATTGGACGAAGAAATTAGGGACTTGGAAAATTATGGTTTTGTGAATTGGAATTTTTTTTGTGAACCGTTAATCAAGAATGCAGATTGTAGTCTGTTTAGACTTAATAACTTGGGTCTGTATTGGAGGTTAATCGACTATTCACTGGGTGTGTAACCTGGCTATGGCTTTGCATGTTAATTGGTGTATTCGGATGATGAGCTGAGGAGCATAAGAATTTTTGTTTCGATGAAATGGAACTTCAGTAAGCTGGAAAATTTTGTGAAAATTTCCGAGATCTTGAATTGGAAATATAATCCTCAATCTGTCTTATGGTGATGATTTGAGTTGATAAATGCGATTAGCCAGTTAACAACATGTTAATTAAAGCTTGCATGAGGACAAGTAGCTCGGCTAACCAAGAGAATAAAATGAAAGCAGAAAAATTGGTTCATGAATGATCATCCGAGACTAGTTGTTATAATTTCTGGATTTGTGTTAGATGAGTATAATTGTAGTTTGAACCTGGATTTGATTTGGAAATCTTTACTAGCTAGCTACGTGTTTGCATGTCCTAATAGAGTACCAAAAATCCTGTTTTAACCAAAGAAAATCCTGTTTTAGAACCATTGTTATTGCTGGAATTTCTTTGGGAAATGCCGTGAACTTGAACTTGGAAATTTTTAAGTGGTTCCTGGAATTCTTCCTTGGGGTGTTAGGAACTCGAAATGCATGACAAAATGTACATGTAATCTGTGAAAGCTGTTTGGCAATGAACCATTTGATATCTCGAAAGATTTAACCAAAAACTTGGATATACAACTGCTGGAAATTTCCCTTGTGATCGCCAAAGTTTGAGTTAAAATTTCCAGCTTGTTTGTGAAATTTTCTTTGAATTCATAATGGTTGAAATTGACTGGAGAATGTGGTGCTAAAATTCTATTAGAGTCGTATGGATGGTTAGACTAGAAGCCTTGTGGTTTTAAGAAAAAAAAAAGAAAAGAAAAAGGAGCTTTCCCACAAGTGAGCAAGAGCTACCAGATTTTCGGAACTTACTGACCAGTCTAGGCAAAATGCATATATCTTGGTGTAGGAAAATCCGATTGAGGTGCTGTCAGTGGCATCTGAAAATAGACTCATGGGCCTTTGCTCTGTAGAAATTTTATATTTTTCCGCCATGTATACTGCTGTTCGTGACTCCTCAAAGTAGACTGTCTAGTATGAATGTCCTGTTTCTTTGGGAAACTAAATTTGGTTTTAGATTGAGATTTTAGCTTACTTGTGGTTTAAATTCTTGATTAAACTGTGGTTGGGAGTGATTGATGTTGTCAAGGGCTAATGATTGATGAAGCCCTTGGCCATTGGAATAATTTTATAAAGTATTACTGGATGATGGAAGTTAATTGCTGAAATGTCTTGGGGCTTTACTTTTATTTTTATTTGCTTATGATGGGTTTGCTGAAACCAAGTGCTAATGATTGATGAAGCCTTGGTTGATCATTTTATTTTATTCAGTAATGCAATTGTTGAAAGCTAGGGCTAATGATTGACGAAACCCTAGTAATTTGCTATGTGATTTTTGCCATATCTTGATCCATATTATGATTTCAAAACGGAGTCGGAGCTGTGGAAGTCGTTTCGACCTTGCGAACTCGAGTAGCTGCGATCAAAATTAATCAAAAATATGTCCCAGCTAGTATTATATTATAAAACTCCATATCTAGTGTTTTGCCTAAAACTTTCCAACTCGATAATTTTCTTTAGCTCAATCTAGCCCTGATAACTTTAGTAATCAAGTTCTATAGCTTTTGAAAACTCCAAGCCTTATTTTAATTCTTCTTCTTTCTTTAAGCTTTGCACTTGGAATAGTTAACTATAGGAAAAGTTTCAAAATACGAGCTTTACCAATTTTAGTGAAAAGCTTGGGAGACTTGCTCGGCAAGAAACCCTATTTTAGGAAAAATAGTTTTAAGGATAATTTTTGCAAAATGCCGTAACTTTAGGGAAATGTTCAAAGTAACTTTCTAACATTATTGTTGAGAGATTTGTCGACTTATTTCCAGAAAAGGATACTAGTTACTCTTTATAAGGAAGAGTATCTTACGGAAAACTATAAGAAACATTTCTTCTAAGTTTGTCAAGTTTCAACCTAAGTAGACTCCTAATTTTTCTAAAGGTAGTAATCTAGAAGTACATTAAGTATACCTCATCTTGTATAAGATTAAAAACTGAATAGAAACTTATAGTTTCAAAATTTGGTTTTTTAGGATTTTGCGAGGACGCGGAACTCGATTCTCAACTTGATATCTGAACTCCACTCTGGGTGAGTGCCCCTGCTTGTTTTATGCTTATGTTGTTAAGCGCTTTATCAACTCGCTATGTGATAATTGTCAAAAATGAAACAAATGGTTTCTGATCCATCGAAGTGAGCAGTGTGTACTTTATCGCACTAGCCGTTCGAGTGGTGACGTGTGTGAAACATTTTCTAATGAATCCGTGAATCTAAATGTAGTTGCGTCGTTGGGTGAATCCCTCGACTCGTGAATCAACTACCATAACGTCGGTGGGTGAATCCCTCGACTAATTTTATACGGGTATATCTCGAGTATACTGCGTCGGTAGGCGAAGTTCGGGCCCGAAGCAGAGGTATGAACGGTGACGGGTTAGGATTAAAATAAGTGGATCTACATGGACTATAAGTAGTGAGAGTTGACGGAGGGTCAACTACGATAAATGGTGATCAAGCGAGGAAAATGGCTCCTGAGAGCCCCTGTATCCTACCTTGTGTTGTTATACGCTTTCTTAATTGTTTAACTTGTTTAAGTTATTACTCGCTGTTTGAATTACGTGACTGCATGTTTTGGGGCACCACTGAGCTTTAGCTCACCCCATGTTTATTTGTTTTCCTTACAGGATGGGAAGTTTGAAAGTTTTTGGGCAGCTTATATTTCCTATGGTTGTACTTGAACATTTTGGTTGTAATTTTCGGTTTGTAATGAATTCTAAGCTAAGCATTGTATTTTCATTTTGGATTGCCACTTGGAGATGGAAAAGTGTAATCTATAATTCTAATACTCAATTTGTATGTTTGTATTGGTATAGTATGTCCTAAACCTTTGCGAGCGACGTGTGAAATATTTAAGAACCGTCGATTGGCTAAGTTATATGCTGTTATCTTTGAAGTTAATGTGGTGATGGAAATTGATTTGTTTCGGAAGAATCATTATTGTAATAGCTTAGGTTAATCGTCGGAAGGTTTTGGGTTTGAATGCTTGCGTGAGTCCTGGCGAGAGTTGGGCAGACGGCCCGCCAACCCTTTGGTTCGCCTTAGGGGGAAGTGGGGTCGCCACAGTTCAAAGGATGGTTTAAAATGTATATTAATAATATATGATGAGGTGATTGTATATGCCTTCTGAAAGTTAAAATCTCCCGGAAGAAAGTAATCAACTCATGATTTGGAGTGAGTTGGAAAACGTAAGTCAATGATTGATCTGATAGGCTTAACCATGTAGGGAATGATATTGTTCTAAGCATGAATTTCGAGGACGAAATTCCTTTCAAGGAGGGGAGGATGTGAGGACTCGAAAATTTTCTTATTTTTATAGAATATTACTGGAATATTTAAATGATTATTCACTCATTTTCTCCGAATTATTTATTTCGACCATTTTAAATCCATTTATATGGAACGACGCCTCTTTATATTTTTAAAGCGTTTTGTTGAAAAATTCGCTTTTCGAAAGTTTGTTTAGTCCGAAACGACGGGTGCACGTTTTTCTAGGCTATACTTAAATCGGGAGTGTATTAATATTGGAGAATTAAGAACGATCAATAATAGATTAAGAAAGGTTAATTGAAGAATTAATACTCAATTCACGTGAGGACTCGTAAATTTTTTTTTTTAAACCCCTAATTTTGGCTCAATTAATTATCTAATTGAATTTTTGCCCCGAATATTATTTTTCTATCCTTATTAGACCTAAATATATGGAATTATAGTTTCATTATATTTTTAAAATGACTTGTTTCAAAAATTAATTTTTTGAAAACTCGTTTAGTGAAAATAGTAAATACGCGACTGGAATAAATAATCGATTCTAGAGTACAATTAGCTTGGAAAAATTGGAGACTTGTGCATTAATCTCAAAATAGGTATTTTTATATTTAAGTGTTCAAAGGTTAGTTCCCAACAATTTTGACTGATGAGGAGAATGATTTGCTGGAGCAGTTTCCCTCTGAGGTGGAGATTCGAAGTGCGGTGTTCGCGATGGATGGGAAGAGTGCACCGGGGCCGGATGGATATACGGGTAAGTTCTTTACGGTTGCATGGTCAGTTGTCGGTGCGGATGTGGTTAGCACTGTGTGTAGTTTTTTCTGCGGGGCTGAGTTGCTTCGGACTATTACAGCGACCTCCATTGCACTCATTCCTAAGGTTGGGCACCCACAGGATTTTTCTCAATTCCGCCCGATTAGCTTGTGTAACTTTGTTAACAAGTTAATTTCGCGAATTTTGGCGGATCGCTTGGCCCGAGTCCTTCCGAGGATCATTTCCCCACAGCAGAGTGGCTTTGTTCGGGGTCGGCTTATATCGGATAATTTCTTGCTTGCACAAGAGTTGCTCTCTAATATGGGGAGGACCTCCAGAAATGCCGATGTAGCTCTGAAATTAGATATGTCAAAGGCTTATGACCGTGTTTCCTGGATTTTTTTGACAATGGTTTTGAGGAGATTTGGTTTTAGGGAGCAATGGATTGATAGGATTTGGAGATTGGTCTCGAATGTATGATTTTCGGTTCTAATCAATGGGGCCAGTGTGGGTTTCTTTAAGTCTACGCGAGGGCTTCGTCAAGGGGACCCGTTATCCCCAGGTTTGTTTATTATTGGCGCGGAGGTGCTGTCCCGTTCTTTGAACCAGTTAGTGGAGCATCGGGAGTTCAAGTGCTTTTCAGTTCCGCGGGGTTGTCCTAAGATCACTCATCTCAGTTATGCAGATGATGTCCTGATTTTTTCAGGTGCTTCATCCTCTTCGCTGAGATGTGTTATGCAGATTATTGAGAACTATGGAGCAGTTTCGGGGCAGGAGATTAATGTTCAGAAGTGCGGGTTCATGGTGCATGCTAAATTGCCTAGTCACTGTGTGGCAAGGGTTCGACGGGTAACTGGGTTTGGTCTTAAGTCGTTTCCCGTGCGTTACTTGGGTTGTCCGCTTTTTGTGGGACGCCGGAAGTGCCTATATTTCATGGAGCTGGTACAGTCAGTTATTTCTAAAGTTTCATCATGGAGGTCCAGCTTTCTATCCCATGGGGGTCGGATTGTACTCATCAAACACGTGCTTTCAGCAATCCCAACTCATTTATTGGCAGCTTCATGTCCTCCGAAGGGAGTTCTAGCCTTAGTTGAACGGGCTATGGCAAATTTTCTCTGGGGGGAGCGGGAAGGTGGCCTCCGACATCATTGGATTAAGTGGGCAGACCTGTGTGCCGACTCGTCACAGGGCGGGGTTGGTGTTCGATCGCTACTGGATGTTCGTACAGCATTCTCGCTCAAATTGTGGTGGCGTTTCCGTACGGGAGAGTGTTTATGGGCGACATTTATGAGAGCCAAGTATTGTCGGCAGAGTCATCCATGCATGGTAGCGGCGGTTCAGGGCAGTTCATATATGTGGAGGCGTTTGCTTCAAATTGGTGAGGTGGCGGAGCAAAACCTTTGGTGGGAGGTGCGGTCGGGACAGTGTAATTTCTGGTTCGACAATTGGATGGGTTCTGGTCCTCTGTGTCAACGGTTACAAAGTGTTTCTGATCACTTAGTTAGGGATTTCGTATTGAATGGAAGGTGGAATCAATAGTTGCTACGGCTTTGGGTTCCTGATGACATAGTCTCAGAGATAGTTACTAAAGTTGCCCCAGTGGGGTCCACAGACGATCGTGCGGTGTGGGCCTTGACAGAGTCAGAAGATTTTTCCATCGCTTCCACATACGTGCTGCTTGGTAGTCAGACCCCCTCATCTTTCATGTTTGATAGGGTTTGGCACCCTGTAATTCCAATCAAGATTTCATTCTTCATGATAAGACTGCTGCGGGATCGGTTACCGTTGGCGTCATCCCTAGGAAGATTGCAAGTGTATGGCCCTTCCAAGTGTTTTTGCTGCTTGGCCTCGCAATCTGAATCGTTGGATCATGTCTTTGCGGAAGGTGAGTTAGCTCAGTTCTTGTGGACCTTTTCTGGGAATGGCGCTGGAGTGAGTTATAGAGGTATGGGGGTGCGGTCGCGTTTGGTGGCTTGGTGGTGCCAACCGGTTCGGCACTCTCGTATGGAGTCATTACACTCGGTTTTGCCTTGCATTATTTGTTGGCATATTTGGTTGGCACGGAATCTTGCAATTTTTGAAGGGCAGCTCCTGCGTCGACAGACCATTTGTGATCGTATCTTGGCGGATGTGGTAGGGCTATTTTCCAGGAAGTTTGCAGGTGAGTTTATTGGGGTTGGCTCCTGGCCGGCGGTCTTCTCCACCTTCTCTGGGTGGAGGCCTCGGTATTCCCATAGAGTGGTTTGTTGGGAATTTCCAGCCCAGGGAGACTTCAAGTTAAATACGGATGGGTGCTCGCTTGGCAACCCGGGCGTTAGTGGCGGGGGTGGTGTTCTTAGGGATTCGTCTGGTGCTTTTTTGTTTGGCTTTTCTGTTCCGTTTGGGGAACTGACATGTCTGCAAGCGGAGATAAAGGCTTTGGTGGTTGGGGTGCAACAATGCCGTCTTCGGGGATTCTCGCGGATTCGGGTGGAGGTGGATTCTCTTGTGTTAGTCAACCTACTGTTACGACGATTCAGGTGTCCGTGGTTAGTTCGGTCGGATCTGGAAACGTTACTGGCAATCCAAGGTTTGGAGTGGACGGTGGGGCATTGTTATCGGGAAATGAATCAAGTGGCGGATGCCTTAGCCAAGGTTGGGGCACAATCTGAGGGTATTATCTTGTACACGACACAGTCTGAGTTGCCAAGGTTGGCAAGGGGGGCCTTAGGTTTAGATAGGTCGCAGATTCTTGCGAATCGTACTCGAGCTATTTCTCACTGAAGCCTATATATTTTAATTTTCTTGATTTTAATAAAATGAGAATAAGGAGTTAATTTTCAAAAAAAAAAAAAAAGTGTTCAAAGGTTAGTTAGTTATATTACCGTTATAGGAATTTCTTAGAAATTTCATTATCTCGCACTTAAATTGGAAATACGCGTTTTACGCACGCGAGTAATTAAGGAACCTTAGCCCATTATTTTGAAACTATTAAGAGTGAATAATAATAATATGAATGCAAGTGTATTAGAGGTTTAGTGCACTAGTGAAATAAACTCGCGAGGAATCGAGCCGAAACGCACGCGGATGTGCACTAAGTTAGTGGACAGCTTAAGTGCAATTGAGCCACACGTATAAGCTTACCATTAGAAGCTCATATCATCTGCATTTCATTCCTCTCCTACGCACAAACAGCCGAGCAGCCAAGGGAAAGCTAAACCAGAAAATTCCTCCACCCTCTCTCCTCAATTCCTTGCTCAATTACCTCCAAATTTCACATGCAACTCTCAAATTATTTGGTGATCAAGATCAGCTAGGAATAGAGCTAACTCACACGGTTTTTCTCCAGTTCAAAGTGACAAAAAATCTCTGTCTTGGCTCTCTAAGAAAGTAAGTAATGATCCACTACTTAATTCTTGGTTTATGGAAGCTAAATTACACTCATGAGCTCATGAATTCTCATGGGCAGCTTTAAATTGTTGAGAAATTGGTGAGTGGGCTCTATGAAATCCCACAATGACTTGGATGATCTGATTAGCTAGGATTGGATGCTGATTGTGTTGATTAAGTGCTAATTTAGTAGAGTTAAGTGGCAAAAATAAAAAGGAAATCAAATGAGGAGCTGCATGTGATGTTGCCGATTCTGCCCTGCTAATTTCATGCATTTTAGTGTATTTTCTTGAGTCCAATTGACTTGATTCTGATGAAAACATGAAATATAGGTTATGTTTAAAGTTTCCTCAAAATTTTACGTGATTTGGGTGAGTACATGTTGAGTTTTAGAATCTGCCAAAACTGGGAAATGATTCGCGTCACTACTAGACAGCCAGTTTGTTTCGGCTATAATTTATCGCTCCGATATCGGAATCGAGTGCCGTTTGCGGCACTGGAAACTAGACATTCCCAGCTTTCATTTGGTATAAAATTCAACCCATAATTCCACCCGAGTACCCCGTACCAACCGTTTAAAGATGACTATCCAGTTTCTCTGTTTTCCTGGAATGAAGTTCAGAAGTTACAACTTGAGGCTTGAATTTGAGCTAGTTATGTACTGAATTTCAAAACGATTTCTTCTGTGAAATTATAGCTTTATGAATTTATTTTCCAACGCCACCAACCATGCTCAATTCTGAGTTGAATTGAGTGATTTGTGATCAAAATATGAAACCTGCTCTGTCTTTGAAAACCCTTAATCTTGGGCAGAATTAATGTTAGACTTGGTATGGACTTGCCAATTGAGTTTTTGGAGTTAAAACACCTACCAAATGTACCATGAATGTTCCTTAGGCTTTTCCTATACAAATGAATCACGTTTTGAAGGATTTTTCCTTGGCCAAATGGTTGGAATGGAAAACAAAAAGCTCAAGATAGTTTTGCCTTAGGATTTTCGAAACTTTGGTTGTTTGGTTGACCACCATTCCGAAGTTATTTCTGTATGAAATTTGGTAGAGAGACAACCCTTATATGGTAGTATTATACTGCTAATTATGGTGTTATTCCGAGGCCGTTTCATGGCTCAAATAAATTACCAAAGTTCATGACTTGAGTTTGAAAAACCTATGTTTCACAAGGAAATTTTGATAACTTCGAGTTGCCATATCTTAGTACTCAAAACTCCGTTTCTCATTCCGCTTGTTTTGCTGTAAATTTGGATTGCGACTCTAAAAGGGTTCCAAATTTCAAAAGCTAGTTCCAATCAAGTGAATTTTACCGAATTTTCAAAGTTGGCCAAAAACCAACCTAAATCTGCCTTAGGATCCAAAACAGAGACTTTGAGCTTGTTTTTGAATGTTTTCCATTTGGAATCTTAGAAAAATGTATTCTAGGAACTTTTAGTACCTTGGAAGAGGTTTCCAACGGTACCAAGTTTTCCAATTTTTGACTTGTAAAACGTGAGATACGATTTTCCTAATGTATCATATCAAAACTGAAATTTTCCGAATTCCAAGGAAATGGAGTTTTCAAGTACTCCTTATTCCTTCGATATTACCTGAATGATTTACACTCGATTTCCAAGATGAAACTAAATTTCTCTTGTACTTTGAAACCCCATTAGAGAGCCTCGATTTAGGATAATTTAGGCTCGTTTCACTAGACTTTCTAAGATTGTACTGTGGTACGATCTTCTTTAATAGTAGGGGTTTGTGAATGATAGTCCATTATTATTTGCTCAGGCGCACACGAGAACCTTCAAGAGGATCCTACAATGAACGCCTAAAGCTCCGAGGGACATTTCTTCCTCATTACTTGTATTGGTGAGTGCCAAGTGCATGTTTACTTGCACTTCGCTTGAGATTTGTTGCCTACATGAACTCTACTTGAACCTATTGTTACTTGAACTGTACTTGTTGGGAAAAGTGTGTACTTTACCGCACTTTATCTCCTTTACCTGGATCAATACATGACCTGCTACATGAATTACATGATTGTGATGGATTTTACATGTACATGACCTAAAGTCGAGTGCAGAGAAATCTCATCGACTAAAACTTGATTTGTTTCTGAAAACCTGACTTGTGGGGACGCCCAATGGTTATGCCTCGTAATCTCGCAGCCAATCATGAGGTCTTGGTCGGGAGAACTTGGTAAATCTTGGGACCTGAAGCTTGATCTTTTGAAATCTTGCTAGGCATACTGGTATAGTATCGCCTTTACATGCCTGTTGGTTACGGATCCGAGGGGGTGAAATGATGGATGGAGGGAAGTAAGTGGAGAACTACGGATTGGAAATACCAACCCGATTGACGGAGAGTCATCGCTGGAAGGTATACGAATAACCCTGGCAATGCAAGTGGAACTTAGCTCCTGAGAGCTACCATATCCTTGAATTGTTTATGTTTACATTTCATTTGATTTGGCAATTACTTGTACTTTATTATTTGACCTGTTAATTAGGCTTGTTGTTTGGACTATGTGATTGCATGTGTGTTCTTGGCCTCACGAGCGTTTTGCTCACCCTGTAGATTTGTTTTCCTTAACAGGATTTGGCATGGAATGGTACTTGGAGGAACTCTTTTGATATACTTCTGGCTTAGGGTTTTAATATATTTTGGGTTAGACCTCTTACTGGTTGTACTTCGGAAACCTACTATACGGTTTGAATATTTGATGTACCCGGTTGTAGTACATTTTGGGTATTGATGTACTTTTTGGAAATTTAATGTAATGATTGGATAAGCGTTATGTATATTGTTAAGTTTGGAAGTTTTCCGCACTTTCTTACTTATCTAGTGTTATTGAATGAGTTTGCTTTAAGCTCGAATGGATACTGCTTGAGTCCTGACGAGAGTTGGGCAGACGTCCCGCAGATACCCTCTGGTTCGCCTTAGGGAGAAGTGGGGGCGTCACAGTTGGTATCAGAGCATAGGCTCTTGATCTTGTAGTGTATCCTAGGCTTAAAGTTTAGGATGCCTGACTGTGGGATTAATTTGAATATTATGTGAACTAGAGGATCTATTGTATCCTACGAGTTAAAGAAATTGGTTACTTGAGAGTTTCTTACTTGGGACTTGTAGAAACAAAAATTGAGGAATTAGGTGATGTTATATTGAAGGAAAATACGGGATGAGAGATTAGTAGTGAAAGATTGGACGAATTTGAATTATTATTATACTTGTAAGTGTGGAAAAAAGTGAGGCAATTATTAGTGCTGGCTAAAGAGGATAAGAGACCGAGAGTTGATGGTCAAACTCTATGTATCGTGATTGTGAACCCAGATAAAAGAGTTTCAAAGGAATAAAATGCATTTCCTTGCTCATTTACCTCCTAGAGAATTTATGCTTTGAAATTCTAAAGGAAAAATGAGGATGTACTAGTTTTATTTTCAAACGATGATTGGAAATAATATATATATGTTTTAAATATGTGTAATTCTTCGATTTTGGTAAATATGTGAATTTTACTTGAATTTCAATTTAAAAATTTGTGAATAACTGATGAGTTTGTTGAAATTTTGTATGTGATGGACTGATACAAGGTTAAAATTTTCTAAACTAGATTTTCCCCCTTGATTGTATACTGGTGTATTCTCACAATTGAATTCGTCTATGCTTTACAAAAAAAAAAATAATAATAATAATAAAAAAAATATCTTGAGTTTTTGGAAGAACGGCGAACTTATGTTTTTATAATGAAAATCTTGAACTTGATAAGATTTTTGTTATTTTAAATACTCTTCTTATGTTTTAAAATTCTTGATTTTCAAGAAGGGTGAGCCTATCTTTAGGTGTATGAATTGAGGGAACTTTGAGATATAGAGTAACCGCATTCAAGAACACGCAGTTAGTGTGAATTGACTTGGTTTCCATTTGACACGTAAGTTAGCAAGTTGTACTTATTTCTTGGGTTTGAACTTGGAGATTGAGGCTTTAACTATAAAACCCTAAGACTGGTTATTCTTGGAGATGATGGTGCTCTGGTTGGTGGCTTGCTTATTAAAAATTTTGAACTTCGAATGGATAACCTTTGGTTTCCGCTTGTGTTATGGTTTGATTGGATCTAATTTCGTAAAGGCATGTGATCTGATTGGAATTAGTGATATTCGGACCCTTTGGTTTAATTAAGGACTTAGGAAGGGTGGTGCACGCCGTGAGACCTTTTGTATCCCGCTTGCATATACTTCTACATTTTGTGACCCTTAATTGCCTATATACAGTATTTGATATATTGGGCTTGTTTTGTGACTTCTTAACTCGTACTATAACCTCCGATACATGTAAAGAATCATGTCTTGATTCTAAATATTTTTTGCAACTTGGATATGCATTAAGTTCTTTTATGATTAATTATTCCTTTTCTTGCGCTTATAGACTCCTATTAAGTATGGTAGTAGGAATAGGAAAAAGGGGTCGTGGCCGAGGGCTTAGACAACCCTGTACTCGTGAGAAAAATTGATGGATAGTCTTATATAATTTAATGAGATCCTAGTACTGAATATGAATCGAGAATGAACCAGAAGATTAGATCTACCAGTGTATAATGGATAAACCTAGTTAGGAACTTAGTGAGATTTTCCTGTGTGAAATTTTAATAGCTGCTTTATACGTATATTATGATTGGTTCTGTGGCCATGTTTCAACTTTTGTGAAAGTTTGAACTCCAAAAGTATTTCGTGGGTTTGGTGAGATGACTTGAACTCATTACCAATTTGTTCTACTTGAACAAAAGCGCTTTCAATTTTACTTGACTAATACTATACCCAGATTCACTTGTTTTACTTTTCACAAAATTTATATATATATATATATATATATATATGTATACACATTTTGAACTCGTTTGATACTCGAAATCAGATAGAGTTCAAGTTTGAATCTTTCTTAGGAACATGAATGCCTATTTGTTATGAATCAGATATTAGAAATGATCGGATTTTATGTACCAGTAGAGTTAACTCTTGGTTGGATAAAAGGGTGGTAAAGGTATTGGATCACAGGTTATGCGAATATGAACCTACATGTTTACCTATCTTTCTTAAAGATATTTTCTAAAATATACGCCTTACTCGAACATAGATTTAACTCGAAACTTTGAGAAAAAGTGTTGGAACACCCTCCATGTATATGTTATGATTATTATGTATATGTTTTAAAAATCATGCATTAAGTTGCATGATTAATATTCTTAAATCTATTTGAGAGATTTTAAATATGTATTGATGATTGTGGTTAAACATTATTTGAAATCTCTTACTAAGAAAATTTAGTTTTGGGTCGTGAAGAAAATTTGTATCTTTAACTCTAATTTTGAAAATTTTGAATCACATTTTACCACAGATACATTCAAAATACATCAAAAGTCTTGACCTTATCTTGTAAGTCATGATTGGTTTGATTTAGACAAAATTTTGAGGAAAGGGATTTTGGTCCTGCTAGTGCGTAACAGTTTTTTTTGTTAGGGTTTGGAACTTGTTTCATATGGCGTGTAATTTATGGTTTCACTACACACGTGAGTAAGACCTTAGAATGGAAGTACATATCATTATATCAAGAGGTATTACTTTAGTCGTGTGTGTGGATTTTCTTAAGTATCATTCGAGGAGAGGGAAGAGTAAATATACCTGGATGACTTAGATGCATGAGAATTTACAGGTTGTGGATAGTTGAGCTTCAAATTCTGATTTGCTACTTATTTAGATGCTTGAGCTGTTGATAGGCTAACAGTCAGGATTAAGAAAATGGATGAATGAAAAGTTTGGAAGAGATGCGTATAGAAATAGAAGTTCTTCACAAGGAGTTGGAATTCCAAACTAAATTGGCTGAATTCTGGGAAGAAAAAAAAAAAGTCGAGAACTTAGGGTTGAAGATGGGATCCAATGTTTGATCGCCAATTTGAGATATTAAAAGTTGTGAGATTTGGGTGAGTGAAAGGAAATATTTGATGGCTTGAATGAGCCTAACGATTAATGACCGGATGTTATATTTGGAATGGACGCTTGAGGCTATATATACATAGATTATTGAGATTTGAACGACGAGACTATTAAGAACAAATACTCCATAGTCTCACATAAACGAGAATTATAATTAAGGGTCAGGAGCAGCGAATAAGGGATTTAAAGTAGAGTTACTACCAACCGGAAATCCTAGAAACTGATGTGCTTAAAACCACTTCCAATTCAAGATGGGGATGCTTGAATTTTCAGTTATGCCAATTGGGTTGACTAGTGTATTAGCAGCAATTATTGCATTAATGCATCAAGGTTTTAAATCGTAATAGGATTAATCTGTGATGGCATTTATTGATGCTGTATTGATATACCCTAAAGTTTGAGAAGATCATGGAAAAAATACCTGATGGTAGTTTTACAAACCCCGAGAGAACGCTAACTTTTGTTAAGTTCAATAAATGTGAGTTCGATGGGAAGAAATAGCCTTTCTAAGTTATATAATATCTAAGGAAGAAATTGCTGTTAACTCAGCTTAAGTGGAAGCTGTTTAAGAGGAAATAACTAGAAAATCCTACCGAAATTTGGAGTTCTTAGAGGTAGTCGAATATTACCTTGGTTTGATCAGGGACTTCTAAGGATACGAGACTTGGCAAGTTATTTGAGATTCTAAATGTGAGGAAGAATTTGAAGGTAAAAATCGTTTAACCAGTGCACTTGAGTTGGCTTTACCGAGCGGATGAGATGATTTTGTGATTTATACAGACGGTTCAAAGGATGGTTTAGAATGTATATTAATAATATATGATGAGGTGATTGTATATGCCTTCTGAAAGTTAAAATCTCCCGGAAGAAAGTAATCAACTCATGATTTGGAGTGAGTTGGAAAACGTAAGTCAATGATTGATCTGATAGGCTTAATCATGTAGGGAATGATATTGTTCTAAGCATGAATTTCGAGGACGAAATTCCTTTCAAGGAGGGGAGGATTTAAGGACTCGAAAATTTTCTTATTTTTATAGAATATTACTGGAATATTTAAATGATTATTCACTCATTTTCTCCGAATTATTTATTTCGACCATTTTAAATCCATTTATATGGAACGACGCCTCTTTATATTTTTAAAGCGTTTTGTTGAAAAATTCGCTTTTCGAAAGTTTGTTTAGTCCGGAACGACGGGTGCACGTTTTTCTAGGCTATACTTGAATCGAGAGTGTATTAATATTGGAGAATTAAGAACGATCAATAATAGATTAAGAAAGGTTAATTGAAGAATTAATACTCAATTCACGTGAGGACTCGTAAAATTATTTTTTTTTTGGACCCCTAATTTTGGCTCAATTAATTATCTATTTGAATTTTTGCCCCGAATATTATTTTCTATCCTTATTAGACCTAAATATATGGAATTATAGCTTCATTATATTTTTAAAATGACTTGTTTCAAAAATTAATTTTTTGGAAACTCGTTTAGTGAAAATAGTAAATACGCGACTGGAATAAATAATCGATTCGAGAATACAATTAGCTTGGAAAAATTGGAGACTTGTGCATTAATCTCAAAATAGGTATTTTTATATTTAAGTGTTCAAAGATTAGTTAGTTATATTACCGTTATAGGAATTTCTTAGAAATTTCATTATCTCGCGCTTAAATTGGAAATACGCGTTTTACGCACGCGAGTAATTGAGGAACCTTAGGCCATTATTTTGGGACTATTAAGAGTGAATAATAATAATATGAATGCAAGTGTATTCGAGGTTTAGTGCACTAGTGAAATAAACTCGCGAGGAATCGAGCCGAAACGCACGCGGATGTGCACTAAGTTAGTGGACAGCTTAAGTGCAATTGAGCCACACGTATAAGCTTACCATTAGAAGCTCATATCATCTGCATTTCATTCCTCTCCTACGCACAAACAGCCGAGCAGCCAAGGGAAAGCTAAACCAGAAAATTCCTCCACCCTCTCTCCTCAATTCCTTGCTCAATTTCCTCCAAATTTCACATGCAACTCTCAAATCATTTGGTGATCAAGATCAGCTAGGAATAGAGCTAACTCACACGGTTTTTCTCCAGCTCAAAGTGACAAAAAAATCTCTGCCTTGGCTCTCTAAGAAAGTAAGTAATGATCCACTACTTAATTCTTGGTTTATGGAAGCTAAATTACACTCATGAGCTCTTGAATTCTCATGGGCAGCATTAAATTGTTGAGAAATTGGTGAGTGGGCTCTATGAAATCCCACAATGACTTGGATGATCTTATTAGCTAGGATTGGATGCTGATTGTGTTGATTAAGTGCTGATTTAGTAGAGTTAAGTGGCAAAAATGAAAAGGAAATCAAATGAGGAGCTGCATGTGATGTTGCCGATTCTGCCCTGCTAATTTCATACATTTTAGTGTATTTTCTTGAAGTCCAATTGACTTGATTCTGATGAAAACATGAAATATAGGTTATGTTTAAAGTTTCCTCAAAATTTTACGTGATTTGGGTGAGTGCATGTTGAGTTTTAGAATCTGCCAAAACTGGGAAATGATTCCCGTCACTACTAGACAGCCAGATTGTTTCGGCTATAATTTATTGCTCCGATATCGGAATCGAGTGTCGTTTGCGGCACTGGAAACTAGACATTCCCAGCTTTCATTTGGTATAAAATTCAACCCCTAATTCCACCCGAGTACCCCGTACCAATAGTTTAAAGATGACTGTCCTGTTTCTCTGTTTTCCTGGAATGAAGTTCAGAAGTTACAACTTGAGGCTCGAATTTGAGCTAGTTATGTGCTGAATTTCAAAACTATTTCTTCTGTGAAATTATAGCTGTATGAATGTATTTTCCAAAACCACCAACCATGCTCAATTCCGAGTTGAATTGAGTGATTTGTGATCAAAATACGAAACCTGCTCTGTCTTTGAAAACCCTTAATCTTGGGCAGAATTAATGTTAGACTTGGTATGGACTTGCCAATTGAGTTTTTGGAGTTAAAACACCTACCAAATGTACCATGAATGTTCCTTAGGCTTTTCCTATACAAATGAATCACGTTTTGAAGGATTTTTCTTTGGCCAAATGGTTGGAATGGAAAACAAAAAGCTCAAGACAGTTTTGCCTTAGGATTTTCGAAACTTTGGTTGTTTGGTTGACCACCATTCCGAAGTTATTTCTTCATGAAATTTGGTAGAGAGACAACCCTTATATGGTAGTATTATACTGCTAATTATGGTGTTATTCCGAGGCCGTTTCATGGCTCAAATAAATTACCAAAGTTCATGACTTGAGTTTGAAAAACCTATGTTTCACAAGGAAATTTTGGTAACTTCGAGTTGCCATATCTTAGTACTCAAAACTCCGTTTCTCATTTCGCTTGTTTTGCTGTAAATTTGGATTGCGACTCGAAAAGAGTTCCAAATTTCAAAAGCTAGTTCCAATCAAGTGAATTTTGCCGAATTTTCAAAGTTGGCCAAAAACCAACCTAAATCTGCCTTAGGAACCAAAACAGAGACTTTGAGCTTGTTTTGAATGTTTTCCATTTGGAATCTTAGAAAAGTGTATTCTAGGAACTTTTAGCACCTTGGAAGAGGTTTCCAACGGTACCATGTTTTCCAATTTTCGACTTGTAAAACGTGAGATAAGATTTTCCTAATGTATCATATCAAAACTGAAATTTTTCGAATTCCAAGGAAATGGAGTTTTCAAGTACTCCTTGTTCCTTCGATATTACCTGAATGATTTACATTCGATTTCCAAGATGAAACTAAATTTCTCTTGTACTTTGAAACCCCACTAGAGAGACTCGATTTAGGATAATTTAGGCTCGTTTCACTAGACTTTCTAAGATTGTACTATGGTACGATCTTCTTTAATAGTAGGGGTTTGTGAATGATAGTCCATTATTATTTGCTCAGGCGCACACGAGAACCTTCAAGAGGATCCTACAGTGAACGCCTAAAGCTCCGAGGGACATTTCTTCCTCATTACTTGTATTGGTGAGTGCCAAGTGCATGTTTACTTGCACTTCGCTTGAGATTTGTTGCCTACATGAACTCTACTTGAACCTATTGTTACTTGAACTGTACTTGTTGGGAAAAGTGTGTACTTTACCGCACTTTATCTCCTTTACCTGGATCAATACATGACCTGCTACATGAATTACATGACATTGATGGATTTTACATGTACATGACCTAAAGTCGAGTGCAGAGAAATCTCATCGACAAAAACTTGATTTGTTTCTGAAAACCTGACTTGTGGGGACGCCCAAAACCCAATGGTTATACCTCGTAATATCGCAACCAATCGTGAGGTCTTGGTCGGGAGAACTTGGTAAATCTTGGGACCTGAAACTTGATCTTTTGAGATCTTGCTAGGCATACTGGTATAGTATCGCCTTTACATGCCTGTTGCTTACGGATCCGAGGGGGTGAAATGATGGATGGAGGGAAGTAAGTGGAGAATTACGGATTGGAAATACCAATCCGGTTGACGGAAAGTCATCGCGGGAAGATATACGAATAACCCTGGCAATGCAAGTGGAACTTAGCTCCTGAGAGCTACCATATCCTTGAATTGTTTCTGTTTACATTTCATTTGATTTGGCAATTACTTGTACTTTATTATTTGACCTGTTAATTAGGCTTGTTGTTTGGACTATGTGATTGCATGTGTGTTCTTGGCCTCACGAGCGTTTTGCTCACCCTGTAGATTTGTTTTCCTTAACAGGATTTGGCATGGAATGGTACTTGGAGGAACTCTTTTGATATACTTCTGGCTTAGGGTTTTAATATATTTTGGGTTAGACCTCTTACTGGTTGTACTTCGGAAACCTACTATATGGTTTGAATATTTGATGTACCCGGTTGTAGTATATTTTGGGTAGTGATGTACTTTTTGGGAATTTAATGTAACGATTGGATAAGCGTTATGTATATTGTTAAGTTTGGAGGTTTTTCGCACTTTCTTACTTATCTAGTGTTATTGAATGAGTTTGCTTTAAGCTCGAATGGATACTGCTTGAGTCCTGGCGAGAGTTGGGTAGACGTCCCGCAGATACCCTCTGGTTCGCCTTAGGGAGAAGTGGGGGCGTCACAATCTGTATATATGTTTACTTATAAGCCAGCAGATAAGATCGTAATCCTTTTTTCTTGCTTTCACTCCATGTAACTGCGCAGAATTCACGAGGCTCTGTTGTTCGGTTTTAGACCACGGTACAAACAGAACATATGGCAATTTCCCATTAAAAGGGCATCGTGGTGTCCTCGCCAAACCAACACGTTACGACTCTCTAACCTTATATTTCATATGATTTCCCAGTCCAACCTCCCTAACCCATTGCTTACTTTGTTTCAGGTTTGACTGCGGACTATACGTCATGAAGTTCATGGAGCACACTAGTGAGTTTCGCCCGGGATTGAATCTTGAGGTTTGGCACAACAATAACTGCGCCTTATACAAATGTCTTATCTGCTACCTTTCAATACATTAACGCACTATTTATATCACCGCAGTTGATGTCCAGCCAGGAGAGGTTCAAGATAGCCGTTAACATGTTCCTTTCCGGATGCAACGCAGCAATGAGGGCAGTGGTGCTGCAAGGCATGCCGGGGTTCGATCATCTTCTTCGTGTTGCACTTCCCGAGCCACCAATATGAATCGCGAGATTTTGGTTAATCTGGCACTGTATATAGGGGGAACAGTAATGTAATGCAACTTATATATTAATGGCAGTGGGTGAACAATATTTTGGGAGGTAATGTCTTCAAGTGGTTGTTGTGCGAGTGCTATCAGCGCAAAACAACTGAAGAAGCAATGCACGTATGTAAGCGGCAGGCTTTTTTGTGTTGGCCATAATATTGTGATTATAATGTTGCCAAAACAATTATATAATTATAATTCAAATTATGTTGTTATTTAACTATAATTTTATTTTTAATTGTATTATTGTTATGTGTGAATTTGTTTTAACTGTTATCCGTTGGTATCCTGCATTTATGAAAGGTAAATGGGTGGATTATACATTTAACGTCAATTAAATATGTAAAAGTAAATCACCTATAAAGAGCGGGTGGTTTGTTCATATGTTGAAGTAGTGCCATAAAGAACAGGTATGTTATCGTAAATTGGGCACTTCATGCAGCAAAACTGTAAATTGGTGGCATTTGTATGAAGAATAAATGAAAAACGGGTATAATAGTATAATTGGCCATTTGATCTGCTTTTATCTGATAAATTAGTAAGCATACGTTACCCTGCATAATTAATAAAAAATTTATGGGAAAATGGGTATAACATGTTAAACCCACATATTCGGCCTTTACTCTGATATTATCTGATGACTAAATTATTAATAGGTAAAAGGCATAAAGAGTTGGTGTTGTATTGGAGAAAGGGTTTATTTTTATCATATCCGAATTAAAAGTTGTTTTTGGCTCGGAAATGGGCACTAATTTGCTATAATGGAGGATAGCCATAAAAAGCAGGTGTGTTATTGGAAAACACCCTTTTTAAAAAATGTAGCTGATAAATAAATCTATTTTTTCCTCCACAATGAGTACACTTTTGTTGTAATGGAGGAAAATCATAAATTTGCTGGTGCTTTACTGGTAAATGGGTTTGATTTTTATTTTATGCGATAAACAAATTTGTTGTTCGCCTCCAAAATGGGTAGTATTTTGCTATAGTGGAGGAAACCCAGAAAGAGTTGGTGTTTTGTTGGAAAACACCAATTTTTTAAATTGTATTCGATAAGTAAATCTGTTGTTTCCTCCAAAATGGGTACACATTTATTGTAATGCAGGAAAGCCATAAAGAGATGGTGCTTTATTGGAAAACACCATTTTTTTTTCTAAAAACAAATTTGTTTTTCGCCTAAAAAATGGGTAAAATTATTTGTTATAATAGAGGCTAGTCTTAAAGAGTTGGTATTTTATTGCAAAACACCATTTTTTTTGTAATTTTATCGGATAAGTGAATATGTTTTTTGCTCCAAAATGGGTACACTTTTGTTGGAATAGAAGGAAAGTTATAAATTTGCTGGTGCTTTATTGGAAAAAAAAAATTGTTTTTGGCCTCCAAAAACAAAGGAACTCTTTTGTTATAATGGAGGAAAGCCATAAAGAGCTGGTGTTTTATTCGAAAACAGCATTCTTTTGTAATTTTATTCGATAAGTGAATATGTTTTTTGCTCCAAAATAAGTACACTTTTGTTGGAATGGCAGGAAAGTTATAAATTTGCTGGTGCTTTATTGGAAAACACAAATATAAATTTCTAAAAAAAAAAATTTGTTTTTGACCTCCAAAAACAAGGGAACTCTTTTGTTATAATGGAGGAAAACCATAAAGAGTTGGTATTTTATTCGAAAACACCATTTGTTTTGTAATTTTATCCGATAAGTGAATATGTTTTTTGCTCCAAAATGGGTACACTTTCGTTGGAATGGCAGGAAAGATATAAATTTGTTGGTGCTTTATTGGAAAACACAAATATTTTTTTTCTAAAAAAAAATATTTTTTTTTTGGCCTCCAATAACAAATATACTCTTTTGTTATAATGGAGAAAAACCATAAAGAGCTGGTGTTTTATTCGAAAATACCATTTTTTTGTAATTTTATCCGATAAGTGAATATGTTTTTTGTTCCAAAATGGATACACTTTTGTTGGAATGGCAAGAAAGCTATAAATTTGCTGGTGCTTTATTGGAAAATACAAATATTTTGTTTAAAAAAAATTATTTTTGGCCTCCAAAAACAAGGGAACTTTTTTGTTATAATGGAGGAAAGTCATAAAGAGTTGGTATTTTATTCGAAAACACCATTTTTCTGTAATTTTATCTGACTAGTGAATATGTTTTTTGCTCCAAAATGGGTACATTTTGTTGTAATGAAGGAAAGCCATAAATTTGCTGGTGCTTTATTGGAAAACACCATTTTTTTTCCTCCATTACAACAAATTTGTTTTTCGCCCTCAAAATGGGTACTATTTTGCTGTAATGGAGGAAAGCCGTAAAGAACTGGTGTTGTGTTAGAAAAACAGTACAGATTTATTTATCCGATAAATAAATCTGTTTTTTCCTCCAAAGTGGGTACACTTTTGTTGTATTTGGGGAAAGTCATAAATTTGCTTGTGCTTTATTGAAAAACACCATTTTTTTTCCCAAAAACAAATTTGTTTTTGGCCTCCAAGATGGGTACAATTCTTTGTTATGATAGAGGCTAGTCATAAAGAGTTGATGTTTTATTGCAAAACACCATTTTTTTCCTCCATTACAACAAATTTGTTTTTCGCCCCCAAAATGGGTACTATTTTGCTATAATGGAGGAAAACCATTAAGAGTTGGTGTTTTGTTGCAAAAATATTTTTTAAAATTTTATCCGATAAATAAATCTATTTTTTAGTCCAAAGTGGGTACACTTTTGTTGTAATGGAGGAAAGCGATAAATGGGCTGGTGCTTTATTCGAAAAAGGTTTTATTTTGAATTTTATCCATCAATACATCTATTTTTTACTCCAAAATGAGTACACTTTTTTTTAGAATGGAGGAAAGCCATAAAAAACTGATTTTTATCGTGTGAAAACCATGGCCAAAATACGTCATTTTAAAAATTTTTTAAAAAATTTTATTTAAGCAAAATGGGTACTTTTTGCTTATGACGAAAGGAAGCCATAAAGATTTGATTTTTTATGGGAAAGTTGTGACGGCCCCACTTCTCCCTAAGGCGAACCAGAGGGTTAGCGGGTCGCCTGCCCATCTCTCGCCAGGACTCACGCAAGGAAACTGGCTAAACCCTTCCGACATATAACTTAAACCATTACAAAATTCGTCACCCGAACAAGCCAATCCTTAAAACGACCAAAATACTAAGAACACATTAACTTCAGAGATAACATTACCATTGGATAACTGAACATCCACCCCTTACGTACATCTCTAATCAGATTACAACATAACCACATTTATACATTACAAACCACAAAGTGAAATCATAAACCCAAATACACTCATACAAGTCAAATAACAACTCAGGGTTTGCACTTTTCCAACTTCAAGTGGCAACCCAAGACGAAAGATACATTGTCATTCAAAACAATATTCATAAAAGGTAAAGGCAGACTTCAGGTCTCTCAAATGCCAGAACCTGTTCAGGAAAACAAGTAACGTGGGGTGAGCTAAAACTCAGTGGTGCCCCAAACATGCAATCATATAAAATAAGTAGCAAATAATAACTCCAAACTAAAATTCAACAAGTAGGAAAGCGTATAACAGCACAGGGTAGGATACAGGGCTCTCAGGAGCCATTTTCCATGAACTTGATCAAAATTAATCGCAGTTGACCCTCCGTCAACTCTCACTATCTAAAGTCCATGTAGATTCTTTTTTTTTTATTTCTTAACACGCTCCAACCAACTTACTCCCACCGGGCCTGTCCTTCACACGAGAGAGTTTGGTATTACTCGAGTATACCTTTTTGTAAACTAGTCGAGAGATTCACCCAACGACGTCACAATATAAACTAGTCGAGAGATTCACCCAACGACGTCACAACACGTTTTTACCAAGTCAGGATAGGAAGCCCTCCCACCCTAAGGTGTGGTACATTCCCCTGCCTGGTAGATTAGTTGACGAGTCCACGCTCCAGTCAACAATTGCAAGATATTCGAGAAAACATTTCAAGCAAGTCACCACTCAAAAGGTTAGTGCGATAAAGTACACACTGCCACTTCGATGGTTCAGGAAAACCACTTTCCAATTATCACATGACAAGTCAAAAAAGCACTTTAACACTTTAGTCATAGAACAAGTACGGACACTCACCAAAAGTGAAGCTCAAAAGTCAAGCTGAGAATCGAAGTCCACGTCCTCGCTAAACCCTAAAAGACCAAGTTTTAAAACTATAAGTTTTACTATACAAGTTCTTGATTTATATATAAAAGATTATCTGCTATATAACTAGTTTATTTCCTCGAAATAAATCAACAATTCTCTTAAAATTAAAACTAGTAAAAGTGATAAAATATTTCGTATGGTTTCTTTAAAGATACATTTCTTTCTAGAGGTGCAACTAGAACTAATCTACTTCAAATAAGTTTTCTTGCCGAACAAGTTTCTAAACCTTTTCATTTAAAGTTATTGAAATCTCGTGTTTTTGACAGTTTTCCTCTAACACAACTAGTCAGGGACAATTTTATGAAAAATTTAGAGTTTGAAAGTTAGTACAATTAATTCCTAAAAGTATTAAAGCTAGTTTAAGCAAAGGAAATAATTAACTAGTTAGCAAGGTTTTAAAAAGTCTCGACACCTGAATTTTAGCATTATCGTACTATACTCAATTTCTATAGCTTAATACTAGGACAAAATATTTCAACAAAGCTTGGTTTAAAAGTGACTCGAGTTCAAAGGACCAAAATGGACTTCACGATTCCTATTCATTTGTACATTATATTCCAATTTGCCAATATAGCAAAATCACAATTCCAACATCAATTTCACTAGGGCTTCGTCAATCATTAGCCCTAGGTCGCAGCAAGTTCAATTCTAATCAAAATTAAACAAAGGAAGTTTAAGACGTCAAAACAATTCCAAACCACAAGTCATGGCTTTCCAAGAGCATTTCGGCCAAATCTCTTAAACAATTCCACCAAAAATTTAACTCTTGTAAAGATTACTCAAATGGCCAAGAGCTTCATCAATCATTAGCTCTTGGCATCAAACAATCATTTCTTACTTTATTATTTAAACTATCAAAATCAAATTTGACCTTAATATATAAATTTAACATTCTTAATATTCTTTTTTCCCTTTTATTTTCAAAACTTATTAACTTTATCATTTTCACACCATGAAACATACCTATCTTCAAGTTTAACTTGTATACTCATTCAGTCCAATATACTTTCTCAATCCAATATTAATTATGGCTTATAGAAACTCCACCCCCTTTTTCAACTAAACTTTAAGTTATTTGTAAATTAACTTAATCCACAACCTTCACCTCTCACAATTTATAGTCTTTGAATTACTAAGAAAGCCAATTTTAAGCGATTAGAAGTCATTTCATGAATACGGCTATAACAAATTACTTTAGAGTTTCTAAAACAGTATATAAGTCTTCATCTCATTACCAATTCAACCATTCAACATAATTCAGCCATATTACTTCAAAATCCATTAGGTTTGGTAGCTCTAAAACAAGGTTAATGTACATATATAAATTTTAAGATCTTATAAAATATTTGAGCTAAGATTAAATCATTTCATTCTAATCTTAAAAATTAAAGCTGGTGGAACTTTTATTTCTTCCCTTTTTAGACTAAACCAAACTCTAGTTTGCATGTTATTCCTATTTGTTCCACTTCACTAGCCCTTCAAGTTTTAAATTCTTTAAAGTATTCAAAACAAGGTCAAGATGCTATAAACTGTTTTATATATATATGTGTGTGTTTGTGTGTGTATATATATAATTACAACAAACTATCTCAGAATTTTTCGAAAACTTCAAGGAAAGCTCAACTCTTCACTGTTTTGGCCGTCAAGAAAATTTCCAGCAATATCAATTCAAAACATTCAACAAAGCTCCACGGTTTACTTGCTTAAAACACCAAGTACTTAATATACATTCTAACTAACTAAACTAGAGCAAATAACACACAAGTTCAGTAAGTATTTCCACTAAGAAGCCACGCACAAAATCTGTCATCAGCTATGGTATTGAACAAGTAAAACTTCTAGCCGTGTAGCAGTTTAATATGCAACATTTTCTCCACAATTTCTTCAGTTTTAACTCCAGCTTATCATGCCAAATACAAGTATTAAACTACCGAGTGGCTTTAAATATCAGATGTGAAAGTTTACAAAGTGGAGTTTGAAAGAAAAAAAACTGATCCTAAGTTTATTTCTCCCTCTCGGCTTTCTTAACAGTTTTCTTCAGCTAAAAATTCACCATGCATGTTGGAATTAATGTGTTAGAAGGTGTTTGAACCACAAGACAAGACCCTGTAACCAAACTCTATGGAGAAAACTGGAAAATTTTCATCTTTCCTCCTTCGGCCAGCTTAGCAGAAACTTCCAACTATTTCTTGCAAAATTTCTTACTCAAGTAATCAATTCTGCTCTAGTTTCTCAGACAACACAAGGAAGTAAATATACAGCTTGAGTTTCTAGAAGAAAATTGGTCCATACTTTCGATTATTAAGCTGCAAAACCAACTCCTTTCTCTCGGATGAAGCTAAGTGTATTCCAACAGGTAACCAATCTCTAAACCAGAGTTTTCCCTCAACAAAATTTAGTTTTTCTTAGCTAAAATCCAGCATGCAACCTTAATATTCTAGTGTACTGAATGACCAAGAGGTTATTACAGAAAATTTATTTTATTTAGGAGCTGCAACTCAACAACAACTCTCGGTTCCCTCCATTCTGTCCAGCTCCAATTTTTCTCTCCTTTATCAGATTTCTCCTCGGTTAAACTTATTGTTCTTTGCTAAAACTAACATGCATCTTGTATATATTCTCATCTGTACGAAATAAGCAGAAGGTTATGGTAGATTCTTACCTCTTTTTTTTCCTAAAGCTCGATAATGACAGATTGCTCTACTCTTTCGGCTCTGGTTCCTCCAACTCTTGCACCAGCTATCCTTTTCCCCTCACTGATGTAGCTGATATATGGTGTTGCAGGCTATCTTTCTCCTTTTATCACTCACTTGGCTCTCAGTTTTGGTTGGTTAAAGAATGCAGAAATGGGAAAGCTGTTCGGTTGCTCTGTTTTCTCTCTCGGTTGTTGCTGCCTCAGAAAAAAAATGCAGAGCTCTCTCTCTCTCACTCTCTTGGTTGGTCTTGAAGTGAGGCAAGAGAATGAACTAAGTCCTCACTTTTCTCTCTCGGTCATTAACTCCAGAGAAGCTTATCACTCAACTTCCTCTTCAGTCGGTGGTTGATAAAACCAAAGTTCTCCACTCAGCTTCTACTTCTACAATTCAGGTATCCGGTTGGCTGCATGGTAATTCTAACCATGGCTCAAGGTTATTTCTTTTCGGTGGGAAGTGGCAGACAAGAACATATAAGCTGCTTCCCTCGGTTCTTCCGCCTACCAACTCTTATTTTTCTTTCGATTTCATTCCAGAAGGTGATCCTCTCGGTTGCATGGTTAATTGCTCAAGCTTTAGGGTTAAAATGATCTTTTAACTTTGGTTTATTTGTTTGCCATGAGTCCAAAATTTTATTGTCTCACACATTAACTCCAAATTTCATTTATTCTAATTTGTATGTACCTTGAAAGATTTTGTTTATATTGATCTAGTGATTTCCACACATTTAGCTTTAAGGGAAATTAATTAATCATGTAACTTTTTCAACTATATAATATATTCAAATGGCTCAAATTATAATATGCATATCATATGTTTATTTGATTCATATATATGTTTCTTTTTACACCATTCTATCATTTTGCTTATTATTTTATTTATTTATTATATCATTTTTTTCCTAAATTTTCAATTCAATAGGAATTCAATTAGGCATTTAATTTACCCATTCATTTGTTATATATAATATTTTAATTTTAATTAATTTTTTTTTGACATCATTCTAGGATATTTCTAAATTCTCAATTTGTAGAATAATTAAATTTAGTCATTGAATTTGACCAATTATTTGTTATCTATAATATTTCAAATGACGAAATAAGGGTAATAATGGCTAAGTCTATTCAAGATTTTCTCGAGTTATCACAAAAGTCATGGTTTACAGTAGGCGACCACGATTTGTTATAAGAAATTATCCCAAAAAATAATTAAAAATTTATTTTTTTTATTTTGAAACTTGTATAACCGTCATTAAATTTAAAATTTCCCTTGCTTAATCTTTAAAATCATGTCCACCCAACCACACACTCCAAACCCCTACGTCTCTCTCCCTTCCTTCGACATGAAATACCAGTTCTTTATAAGTTTCCTGAATCGAATTAAACGTACCAGCTTTTTATGCTCATGATTTGTTAAAAGCATACCATCAACACTTTTTCAAATATCCTTTGTGTACTGAATTTGCCGTGACAAAGGTTAAATTTGCCATGATACTTTCAATGTTTTCATAATTTAATCCGTGATGATAAGCAGAGAATCAACCGTGTACAGCAAAAGATGTATGACTTACAGGCAAACAAATTTAATATTCTTATCAGGCCTGGTGCGACAAAAAAAATATATGTTCGGTTGACTGTACAATATGATGCTTTGGACGTGGCGAACAAGAGCTAGCTTCATATGAATTTAGTCATTGTTTAGAGCTATCTAAACCTTTCAATGAATAACAAAAACAATAAGGTGATTTATTCTAAAAATTTTTGGATGAAATTGAATGGAAACACAAACCAACTCCAATAGCACCATTAGTGCTGCTTTACAACATTTATCAATTAAACCATCACAATTCTCTGTACAAATTTGGGAGACTGTTCACTGTTCAAAAGCAGTAAAACGAGAGGAATCATAGAATACAGGCTCCAACTTCAAGATTTGTATACTCTGTTCATAAATAAACTGAGCGCTTGGCCTTTGCAATCAAAGCAGAGCTAGGGCCACGCCAGGAACTTCCTGTGAAGTTTCACCAGTTCCAATATGAATTTAATAATACAGATTGCTTTCTTCATGCGAGACAACCTTCCAGCCTCAACTCAGAAGCAGAAACAACTTGTTTATCAGAAGTTCAACTAGCAGTTACCTGTTCCGGCAAACCATTTGCATCATGAGCCCTATGTGCGCCAGCTGCATGGATCCCTGCAATAACATCTCCCAAATTTTGTTCCACTAATCCATCAAGAAAGGTGTCTTTTGTACTGCAAGTTATCCAAGGTTGTCACCAGCAGAGACATTCCCGTCTTTGACTCCAACATCTTCACTTCGTCTACCGGCAGCTAATTTTTCCTATCCAATCACATATTAAACCAATGGATTAGCTAAAGCAATAGAGTTCATACAGACTTCCATTTCTGAACAGGTTCTACATTCTCAGTATTGCATCTATCCGACAGAAGCACCAGATAGACAGATGGAGTGACTGGCATTTACGATTGTCTTAGACAAAAAAAGATGCTAAGAAACAAAAAGAATATGCTGACACGGAAAACATACAACATTTGAACTTATAAGGCTGGAGTAAAACAATTGCAGCCCAAATACATAAGCAATAAAAGGCACAATCCTAAAAGATACAGTGGACAATTGAAACATACAACATATTTGGGAATAAACTCAAGAGCCACAACAATAGCAAAAATGTTGGAGTGAGTACGACGGAGTCTTAAAAGAACAATCCAGAAAAGTGCAGACGCAACCAAGTGTTTTAACTGAGTTTTGAGCTTCTTCTGTCTATAACCTCAAACCAATAAATACATAACCGACAACTAACTTGTGGTCTAAGAAGGAAATTCCCTTTCTCTTTTGCTGTCTTCCAGTATTTTTTTTTCCATCTGCATTTGGAAACTTCCATACGTAAACAATATTGAATGTGAAGATTTGAATACCATTCATCAATAGACTCAGCCCAAAGCAGTTTGTAAACAAGGCAGACCTAAGGGAAGAAAGTAGTACCAAAAATCTGAACATGAGTTCCCGCACCAAGCGTCCGACTCAAGCACACCAGTGTTGCTTGTCTCAGCCTTCAGAACAAAGCTTCTCTGCTGTCCCATATGTTTGGTGAAGCATCCTTAGAATGATAGGTCCAGATCCTGATCCTCCTCTTGCTTTCACATTTTCCTTTTAGCTTGCTCTGAGCAGAAGACGAACGCAATTTTTAAATATACAGACTATGCTCTAGCTTTGCAAACATATTCATAAACATGTACCCCATGCATACCTCAGGAGTATATCTCTTCAGGGCTTCCCATTTTCGCTTCAATTCCTATGGCGGATTAAGCAATCCAAGCTTGGAAACAACATCACTGTAAAAGTTCCAATCGTCACGGCCTTCTGTTATGGGTGATTGGCCAAAAGCGTTTTGTTTGATGAATTCTTGTACATTATCTACATCGGCCAATTTCTTCAAGTACTGTACAAATGCTCCCTCAGCATCTACAAATGTATGTTTTCAGGGTTGTTGAACAATTTCAGGTTACTGTAATAATAGAAATTACAAAGCCAACAAAAATGTTTCTGACCTAAATAATTGTCTTGTACATTGGAAGATGTATAACTGGTGGGGAAGATGGCATTGTACAGCTAAACAATTCAGAAATACAAAAAGTTAGAGCATCGTCTAAACGGGAATACAAGCATACATCACATAAGGAAATTTGAGTTGGTATGCTTACAGAATTAAGGAATGATTTATACGGGGAATCATCAACTAATATTGTGTTAGAGCTGTTGTATGACTTATAATCTCCCCAAACAGTTTTTAGTTCCTTGAACATGACCTTTATCTCCGGATTTTCCCTAAGTTTGGTTTCCGTCACAATGCAACGAGACTGATCCTGCAAAATACAGTAGTACCCCAATTGCACATTATCACAAATGGTACTAAGCGACTGACTGTGAAAATCGTATTGAATAGGAAAGAAGTCTCACCCAGACAAAAATCAGTTTATGTTCAAAACTTTGTTTCATTTGTGTTGATATACTTTCCAACACTGGTACAATATTATGCCTGCAAAAAAATGCCATTCACAGAACTAGTTTTTAAATAAAAACAAGCCGTAATGTATGAATCAGTTAATTTGGAATATACATTAATGTATACCTTAGTTTTGATGACCAAATTGTCACAGCAAAATATGAGAAGTAGACTTGCAAAAATTCAAAGTAATGGGGTCTAAAGTTAAAGTCACGATTTCTATTCCTCCGAGATAATGCACTGGCCATAAGCACTCCATTCAAATCCAGAATAAGAAGCTTCTTATTTGAATCCTTATTACAAGGACCTTGAGGTATGCTTGAACAAAGTCCTGTACTTTCCGCTGAAAAAAATTTATTACACAAAGCATTAGATGTGTTGGATGTATTGCCTGTGAAATCTAATATGGCCCGGACATGTGAAATCAAGCAAGATAATCTGGAAAGTGCAAGGAAAATGGATGCACAGTGGACACAAACAATTTGCAAAGTAGCACCCATTCAATGTGTTGGTTTGGAAGACTACAAAAACAATTTTCGATCTCCTTGGTCAGCAACAGATGTATTGAAAAAGAGGAACATACAGTTTTTTTTGGCACCTTTAAACAAGTAGTGTTGGTACCAGTACCAATAATGCCATTTGACAATGAATTTTAAATGACATATAGCCTTAACGTTCACCAGTAAATTACAATACTGAGATATGTAGGGTACCATGTCTTGTCTCCACATGCTCCACATGTTTTCTACTAACTTCCTGCAAATCTCCTCTGCCATCAACCTCATTTGCCTGTTTATTTGCTTTCAGAAAAGCAGCGTAATTGATGGGGTTTGCCAATTTCCCCAATGCAATCTCCCAGGAAATAAAATTTCTATCAATGACAACATTAAGCTGTACATACAGATGTAAGTATAGGAAAGCAATACAGTTAGTCTGCTAGACAGAAATCATTCATCTGTGCACTTACTGGTTTCGGTCGACACCCTATTGCCCAACATTGCATGAACTTCAAAGTGAAAACGCCACAACTTGCCGCATCTGTCTGTTTGTGATATACAATGCAAAATGTCCAGGGTCGATCCTTAAAAAATTTCCCCAAAATCCATTCTTACAAAAGTAACAAAGACCCTGCCATTGTAAATCTGACATTCTTTCTTATTAGGCTAAGCAACAAGTTTGCAGAGTACGCACCACAGATTGCATTATGCCCTGGTAGAATGTGTTCACATTGTCCATAGAATCAACTATGTACACTTCTTTTTCCTTGACATGTGTAATCATGACAAACCAATGTTTGGAATAAATGATGGGGAAAAAATCTGCACATATCACCCAATAAGCAATATCCAATTTGGTAAAAGCTATGCAATATTAGGCTGATCAGCCATGAAAGTAATATTTTCACCCCTAAAGTTGAGAGGGACAAAGCAATGAGAGTGAAAAAATGTGTATACCTTTTCAAGATTTTTCATAGTTTGCAGATTGGTTTCATCAACAAAAGTCTTTTTGGTTATTGGAGATATGCATGAATAATCTAATACGTATTTCAACTGCAATGAAGTGCATGAAAAGCAAGACATAGCTATAAATTTTGCAAGCAAAAAATAAAAAAAAAATCAAAAGTATTACAACGTACCCAAAACAAAGGATTGAAGAAAAAAAATTGTTGGTACTCTCTCTGGAGTAAATGAAAGTACTGTGTCACAACCTTAAAACAATGTAACAAATGCACAGTATCAATAAAAGGCCAATACACGAAAACGAAGAAGGAGCTATTACTGTTGAGAAGAGTGCAAAACTTAACTTTGTCATTCAGACATTACTCATCATGCAACATTTGCTCCAATTGTTCTTTTCTAATATCAAATATATGTTGCTTATCTAGTACACTCCCACAACTATGGACAATGAAGTTCAAGATCATCAAAATAAGATGGAAATCACATATTTGAACTGATTAAAGGAACTAGACTTGGCCATACATTTCAGGAGCGATTTCTGTAAGATGGAGGGCTACAGCTTCTTTCACGTCCTCGTCTACTACACCAGATCCTTCTGGATGCCACTGCTCAATAAAGATATTAGTTTATATACAAATCAGTGAAGAAAATATAACGAACATCTCTTACATCTTTTAGAAATGGCAATGCCTCAAATGTGGTCCCTTTCAGCTGCACGGCACCAATCTTTTTAAAAATTTCTTTCACCATATTTTTAACCTACGAATAAAACAATTAGATTATGCACTTTGGTTACTTGGCATAAATAAACAATAAGATGACAAAAGAGCTTACGTTAACATACACTTCCCCCAAGTCTGGTATGTTGTGAAAGTATAACAACATCTTCAACGTCTTTGTTTTCTCCGAATACCGGCGCCTTCTCAACCCCAGCACACTTCTCCATCTCAACCAATTCGTTGATTGCTTCAATTTTCTTGTTCTGTTCCCCAGTCTCTCCAATGACAGCATCAGCAGGTTTAAATTTCTTCCACATCCAGCCCTGTCTTTCTGTTTTCACTGCCATTTTCTTGAAGTACAAAACTCCCATTTTATGACTGTAAAATCCTTTGTCAACATGCTCACCATAAAAAGGGACGTTAAAGTGCCTAAATATCCTGGTCAGAAAGATACCGAATGGGAGATGGGTTTTCTTATTGTCCCTGCTCCTAATCTTCCTAATCTTGTTGAACATTGTAGCAATCATCAATTTGGCAATGTTCAGTGATTTTTCCTCCAACAAATGCCATAAAATTATTCTCTCTAGTGCACTAATGGAAGTGATACTTCCGGCTTTAGGCACAATATTATGGCTGATTATAAGATGCAAAAGTCTTAGCAAAACTTTTATGTCAGGCGCATAAAACTTTGGCTTTTTACCCATTTCACGCCTAATGTTGTCATCATTTTGCAGAATTTCTCCTAGAAGCTCTGTCTCACTATACCCCGCCATAGCCACCTTATCAACATTCTTTGTACTAATCATTTTATAATCAACACTATAGCCAGTGTCAATCAGACCAAACTCTGCACATAGAACCTTAGTAGACACCTCAATATGTACATTCCTAACCTCAGAACGCACTACTAACTTGTCCTTATTTGCACTGCAATTCGCATAAAATTCTCTAACCAACCCATCGTAACACTTATCATTAATGGAAAGCAAATTAATCAAATGTTGGGAATGAAGATAAGACTTAATATCAATACACTTGGAGGCCAGTGATTCTACCTCAACTGACATGCCTGGAGAGACTAGAAGATGCAAACAACTGTCCATAATAGCGCCAACCTCAGTTTTAGATGGGATATGAATTGTTCAGTTATATCAGCAGCACAGAACCACAGCATGATGGTGACGTGATTTGCGGTCTGCTGTTCGAAAGCAAAGGGTCACAAACTGGTCAAATACTCGTAAGGGGGAAAACTTAAACTCCGTATTTCACAGTCTGTGCGAACAAAAAGCAGGTCTTTTATGGTTTACACAAAGTGAAACGCTCTATGTCAACCAAACAGTTGCTTCTTAAACGGAAAGAATTTAACGGACTTCGACAGGTTTGGATGGGATTCATTTCAGGTTAACTCTTCTGCTGTCTTCTTTTGTAAATTTCAAGGAACATAGCGTTTGTAAGGGAGGGGAAAAATACGCAGTTTGGAATAAAATCTTATTCGAAAGGCCATAAAGAGCAAGCTTTGTAGTGCAAACTGGGTTAAGTTTATTTTATCCTACAACAAAATTTGGTGACATTGGGAAAATTCGTACGTCTTCACAAAATAATGGGCGCGAGCAATAAAGAGCTGGCTTTGTACGGGACAATAGACAGAGAGAGAGAGAGTTTTTTTTCCGCATGAATGAATAAATTAATTTATGAAAAAATGGGTACTCTATTGTTGTAATGGACGAATGTAACGAAGAGCTGGTGTTTCAAAATCCAACATATATTAATCTTATGTGATCTAATAAACAAAATTGTTTATGGAAAAATGGGTACGTTGGTGTTGTAATGGGGGAAAGCCATAAACAGCTGGTTTTTAACGGCACTGTTTGGATGGGAAATTTGGTTTGGGGAATAACCTTAAAGAGTTAAACCAGTTGTTCTTGCTTTAACTCTTGGGGAAAACAAGCAAACAGCATCAAAAAAACATGGCCATTTATCAATCATAAACCGTTTATCAAGCTACCATCACGAAAAACAGAAATGCCCTGGGAATTATAAATCGTAGAAGATGGAGTTTAATGTTCCCCCACAAACCAACCCCAACGCCATAAAGAATTTCGCAACACCGTGTTAATTGAATTCCACATTCATTTGAGCTATAATACATCACACATACAAATAACAATTTTTCCAACCTAAGGCACAAATGCAAAGTGCATACAATTGAAAATATTGATAAAGTGATCAATAAAACTTGTGTAATTTTCTTAAGTACAAAAGACACCTACCACAATCCTGTCATGTACAGATATTAGGACTACAACCGAGCAATGACAACCAAACAGTAAATGATATCCAAGACCTAGATGATTACCTGCATAAGCTGATTTAACCCAACGGAAAAAAAAACTCCGTAATATGAAACCACTTACCCAATACTTGTCACCACTGTAGGTTAAAACCTCAACAAGCACCTAAGCAGCGACTGTCAACTATCATTCTTAGCAGTTGCATTAAATTTATCTTCAAACATAGTACCACTCTGGCCCCATCTTTGCAATTACAGGAAAGTAGAGAAGGCCAAAAGCTACACATTCTTTAAAAGTACGGGATAGTCACAAACCTGTATCCTACATCTTTGCAGGCAAGTTTATAAATATCCACACTTTGTCAGAAATTCTAAACATTCATATATTGTATAATTTTTGTATTTGCCATTGTAATCACAGTGAGCATAACAACTAAACTATCAATGTTTTCTTCCACTTCTTTTGGGAGGGTTACAGGTATTTTGGATTGATCTTATCTTCATTTGTAAATTTAAAAAAGTTAAATCCATGCTGTACATACCACTCAGTTTTTAAAACAACACAATGCTACATTTGTTTCTACATACGATACCAATGATTTTAATCCACTTACATCTTGGCCCATCAATTATGGAATTATACTTTTGCAAATAATGTAAGGGTTCATAACTTTTGTTTTATATCCAACACTCATTTTAATGTCATGCATATAGTGGCGTGAAGGGTCTGTAAAACTCCCCAAATAATATGAAATCTACATCCACCATACATGTTCATTTTTGAGTATGTAAAGCCAAATCACGGACACAAAATAATTACCCAAAAAATAACTCTAAATCACACAAAAGTAGACAAAAGGAAATTTTCAAAAAAGTAGATAGAATTCTATCTAGAGAATAATGAATAATACCTTAAGATACGTAAGCTCCAGTTTTGCGTAGACGACCCGAACGTGAAGCCTGAAGCACGAGCCACCTGCCACCAGTCAAACGCAAACAAATACAATCCAAATTAAATCACACATGAATGAAATTGTGGCAAATTAAACCTGGTGGCGAAACTTACGAGAAGAGGGAAAAATTCGGCGGGGGGACGTTTACCAAGGCGTGACTGGTGGTGGCAGAGTAGGGGCCAGGACGGGATTCAAAAGTTTTCCGTTTCACTCTGCTGCTTTCCAATTTTTTTTAAAATTTTTGGAGGTAGTAAACCTTTTTTGTTGGAGGGCAAAAACACGCAGTTAGACGGGCGTAATTCTTATTGCGAACCCATAAAAAGCAGGCTTTGTATTGGAAAATAGGCCTTCAGCTTAATTTATCCTATAACTGAATTAGTTTCTGGGGTAGTGGGTACTTTGTTAAATTAATGCAAGATAGGCATAAAGAGCTGGATTTTTATGGAGCCATAGACATGAAAAATAGTTACTTTTTTTTCTCTCGACAAATACTTTTTATTTATGTTTCCGTTCATATTCTGTTCTTATAATGGAGAAAAGCCATAAAGAACTGATGTTTTATTACAAAACAGGTTAAATTTAAATGTAGCCGATAAATTAATTTTTATTTCAGCAAATTGGGTACTTTATTTTTGTAATGGAGGAAAATCATAAAGAGTTGGGCCTTTATTGGAAAACGTGTTTAATTTAAATTCATGCCATAAAGTAATTTTGGGCCGAAAGCAAAATGAGTACTATGTTCTTATAATGGAGAAAAACCATAAAGAGTTGGTATTTTAGTGCAAAACGGGTTTAAGCAACAATTTATCCGAAGAATAAATTTGTATACATGTTAATTGGGTACTCTATTCTTATAATGGAGGAAAGCCATATAGAGTTGGTGTTTTAGTGAAAAACGAGTTCTATTTAAATTTATACCATGAAGTAATTTTTGCCCCAAAGCAAAATGGATACTCTGCTGTTATAATGGAGGAAAGCCATAAAGAATTGGGTCTTTATTGGAAAACAGGTTTAATTTAAATTCATAGCATAATACAATTTTGGCCCGAAAGCAAAATGGGTACTCTGTTCTTATAATGATGGAAAGTCATAAAGAGCTGGTGTTTTATTGCAAAACTGGTATAATTTTAATGTAGCCGATAAATTAATTTTTATTTCGGGATATTGAGTACTCTGTCCTTGTAATGGAAGAAAGGCGTAAGGAACTGGTGTTTTAGTGAAAAACGGGTTCAATTTAAATTTATGTCATAAAGTAATTTTGGCGCGAAAGCAAAATGGGTACTCTGTTCTTATAATGGAGGAAAATTATAAAGAACTAGTGTTTTATTACAAAACGGGTTTAATTTAAATGTAGTCGATGAATTAATTTGTATTTCAGCAAATTGGATACTTTATTCTTGTAATGGAGGAAAGTCATAAAGAGTTGGGCCTTTATTGGAAAATGTGTTTAATTTAAATTCATGCCATAAAGTAATTTTGGGCCGAAAGCAAAATGAGTACTCTGTTCTTATAATGGAGGAAAGCCATAAAGAGCTGGTGTTTTAATGCAAAACGGGTTTAAGCAACAATTTATCCGAAAAATAAATTTGTATATATGTCAATTGGGTACTCTATTCTTATAATGGAGAAAAGCCATATAGAGCTGGTGCTTTAGTGGAAAACAGGTTCTATTTAAATTTATGCCATAAAGTAATTTTCGCCCCAAAGCAAAATGGATACTCTGTTCTTACAATGGAGGAAAACCATAAAGCGCTGGTCTTTTAGTGGAAAACGGGTTCAATTTAAATTTATGCCATGAAGTAATTTTCGCTGGAAAGCAAAATGGGTACTCTGTTCTTACAATGGAGGCAAGACATAAAGAGTTGGTATTTTATTGCAAAACAGGTATAATTTTAATGTAACCGATAAACTAATTTTTATTTCGAAAAATTGAGTACTCTGTCCTTATAATGGAGGAAAGGTATAAAGAGTTGGGGTTTTAGTGAAAAATGGGTTCAATTTAAATTTATGCCATAAAGTAATTTTGGCGCGAAAGCAAAATGGGTACTTTATTCTTATAATGGAGAAAAATCATAAAGAACTGGTGTTTTATTGCAAAACGGGTTTAATTTAAATGTAGCCGATGAATTAATTTGTATTTCAGCAAATTGGGTACTTTGTTCTTGTAATGGAGAAAAGCCATAAAGAGTTGAGCCTTTATTGAAAAACGTGTTTAATTTAAATTCATGCCATAAAGTAATTTTGGGCCGAAAGCAAAATGGGTACTTTATTCTTATAATGGAGAAAAATCATAAAAAACTGGTGTTTTAGTGCAAAACGGGTTTAAGCAACAATTTATCCGAAGAATAAATTTGTATATATGTCAATTAGATACGCTGTTCTTATAATGGAGGAAAGCCATATAGAGCTGGTGCTTTAGTGGAAAACGGGTTCTATTTAAATTTATGCCATAAAGTAATTTTCGCCCCAAAGCAACATGGATACTTTGTTCTTATAATAGAGGAAAAACCTTAAAGTGCTGGTCTTTTAGTGGAAAACGGGTTCAATTTAAATTTATGCCATAAAGTAATTTTCACCGGAAAGCAAAATGGGCACTCTGTTCTTACAGTGGAGGCAAACCATAAAAAGTTGATGTTTTATTGCAAAACGGGTATAATTTTAATGTAGCCGATAAATTAATTTTTATTTTGAAAAATTGAGTAATCTGTCCTTATAGTGGAGGAAAGGTATAAAGAGCTGGTGTTTTAGTGCAAAACAGGTTTAAGCAACAATTTATCCGAAAAATAAATTTGTATATATGTCAATTGGGTACTCTGTTCTTATAATAGAGGAAAGTCATATAGAGCTAGTGTTTTAGTGGAAAACGGGTTCTATTTAAATTTATGCCATAAAGTAATTTTCGCCCCAAAGTAAAATGGGTACTCTATTCTTATAATGGAGGAAAGCCATAAAGCACTGGTCTTTTAGTGGAAAACGGGTTCAATTCAAATTTATGCCATAAAGTAATTTTCGCCCCAAAGCAAAATAGGCACTTTGTTCTTACAATGGAGGCAAACTATAAAAAGTTGGTGTTTTATTGCAAAACGGGTATAATTTTAATGTAGCCGATAAAATAATTTTTATTTTGAAAAATTGAGTACTCTATTCTTATAATGGAGGAAAGGCATAAAGAGTTGGTGTTTTAGTGAAAAACGGGTTCAAATTAAATTTATGTCATAAAGTACTTCTGGCCCGAAAGTAAAATGGTACTTTGTTCTTATAATGGAGAAAAGTCATAAAGAACTGGTGTTTTATTGCAAAATGGGTTTAATATAAATGTAGGCGATAAATGAAATTTTATTTCAGCAAATTGGGTGTTTTGTTCTTGTAATGGAGGAAAGGCATAAAGAACTAGGCCTTTATTACAAAACGTGTTTAATTTAAATTCATGCCATAAAGTAATTTTGGCCCGAAATTAAATTGAGTACTCTGTTCTTATAATGGAGTAAAGTCATAAAGAACTAGTGTTTTAGTGCAAAACAGGTTTAATTTAAATTTATCTGAAGAATAAATTTGTACATATGTCAATCGAGTACTCTGTTCTTATAATGGAGGAAAGCTATATAGAGCTGTTGTTTGATGCAAAACAGAGGTTTTGTTTTTTTTTGTCGACAATTGATTTTTTTGTAGGGATAATGGATATACTTTCTTCTTATAATTTATGGGGCCATATAGAGCTTGTGTTTTATCAAAAATGGGTTTGTTTTTTTTTCCGTTAACCAAAAATTAGTTTATGACAAAATGGGTACTCTGTTGTTATGAAGGCAGAAAGCCATACATAACTGGTGTTTTACAGTGAAACGGATTAACTTTTTTGGTGATCCGATAAATACAATTAATTTTGGGAAAATGGGTGCTCAATTGTTATAATGCAAGAAAGGCATATAAAGTTGGTGTTTTATCAACACACAGTCTGCTGCTATATTATTTATAGAATTTCCGTTAAATGTATGTCTTTAACGGAAAATGAGAACTCTGTTCTTATAACGGAGGAAAGCCCTAAAGCACCATTTACGGTACAACTTTGAAAATTTTTAAGAATTTAACATTTGTTTCAAATATTTTATAATGAATTTGAACCTCCGCCACTCCCACTGTCACCCCCTTCTCCTCTCTCTCCGTCTCTCTCTGTCTGCAATGGTATCTCTCTGTCTCTGTCTCTCTCTCTGTCTCTTTCTTTCCATTCTTTCTTCCTTTTTCATGCTGCTCTCTTCTCTCTGTCATTCCTTCCTTTTATGGTACAAAGGCATCAGCAGGTCCAGCTAGTGGTTGATCAACCTGCTTAACATGGCCACAAAATATGTAAATTACCCCGTACCGAATGCAATTACAGATTGCTTACACATCTGTCCACTGCATGGCCAAAAATTCAAAAAATATTATAATGTGGACGAATACCTGATACGAGTAAGGGTGTGGTGAATGCAGAATGTATCCGAAAAATCCATCCACAGTGCCCGGTCCTCCCTAATCCAATTCAAATAATGGTGATCAGTTAAAAAATGTCTTGACATGCGACATGGACGACTCATTATGCAGTAAACTAACACGCCAATGCATGCTACTATAGTAATTACCGATTTCATTGACTTCCTTTACCGTACGCCATCTGCTCCTCCCACATCCATGTCCTACAACCAGTTACACATCCTATATAAGCACACGCACTCGCATACGGGTACACATGTATACAGACTATAGTCGATATGGTGCACATAAAATCCATTTCAACCTGAATCCGTACAACGGGCTCCAGTGGTCGCTGGTACTCCAGTTTTTTAGGCACAATGATTCGGCCAGCGAGTGTCTTCCCCGTATTGCTTAGTTGTGCTTGAGCAGTGCAACTACTGTTTGCATGATGAACATCGTTGTCTGTGGCTCTGCGGTTTGATGATGTGTTTGGCCCACTTCCTCTCCCCCTGCATTAGTAACAAAACAAATCGAACTAAACTCCACACTCACCTTTTTATATTTCATAGCAAGTAACATATGTTATGAATGCCTATTTATGTATACACAGTTCGAGTGTGTGCCGAAGTGCATTGTACAAGAGATGTTCCAGTAACACGTCACAGATATTGTTGCGTGCCTCGGTTTTCCTCGACACAGGACTCGAGCTGCAGTCAATTCGGGGTCCTTAACCCAATCCCTTTGACCACCTGTTTCATTGGTCCCCTGGACAGCTGCACAGCCCTCGCCTCTGTGCCTCTTGCATTCCAGCTCTTTAGCTCGAACTGACTCATTTTAGAACAGTTCCAACGCATTTTTGAATCCGTTCGACGTTCTGCACGCATGCCTACACACATCATTTGCTGCCGAAACCAGTGTAGAATATCTGGACATCTCTATAAGGTGCGGGCTACTTGTTTGGGCAGCCTCGTCACTTATTATCCCTTCCTTTGCCTGTCAAGTCCACCTCTTCATGATGCAGTTTAGAGAGATCCTTTTCAGTTCTTCATATAGCATTGTACGAAACATATGACAACAAGACAGTCCATGTGTTTCCATTTTCAAGTAGGAGCACTTCATATGTCCCGTGGACTTGTTATAGACCACAGTATAATACGAGTAATTGTACTGATGCTTCATGAAGTGGACAGCGGTGATTCCATCATCTGTGCCATTAATCCTATAAAATAACCCCTTCTTCTTCATTTCCTCCCGTACTAGAACGAATGTGGATCTAGTAAACACTTCACCAGCATGTTTTTCCAGTGCCTGTAAATGTGTCGCTCCCAAAAGGGTACTGTGCTCTGTCACAGCTCTTTGACGCCTCTTTTCATGTCGCAAACGACCCACGGCCAAGTCATATGTTTGAAGGCACTTAAAAAACTTCAATTTCGGGATGAGATGTAATTTCAAAACTTGATGCATTTTCTCACACCGTTGGGTACTCCGCACTCCCCCAAAAAAGTTGTCTCTCAGGAAAGCCATAGCCCACAACTCCTTCTTCCGGTACATCTTCTTAACTCATTCGTTATTTTCAAACCTAAAACGTCTCACAACCTCTGCCCATCTTGTTTCAAAATTTATTGCTATACAATTCATAAACATGCAGGTCTTGAATGCCTGCAGGAACTCTTTATCCCTTACATTTGTGGCTGTATTCATTTCCAAATGAAAACTGCAAAGTCTATGTTTAGTTGTCGGCATTAATTTTTTAATGCACTTTCGCATTGATTTGTCCTCGTCTATCACAACTGCTATCGATTTCCTCCCATGCATTACTTCTACGAATGTACTTATAACCCAATCGTATCTCTTATCTCCTTCATGAACGAAAAAAACACATGCAAAAATACATGTGGAGTAGTGATTGTTAACCCCACACAATACAATCAATGAAAATTTGTACTGGTTCGTATTATATGTGCCGTTGAACACTAACACATCACCAAAACTTTTATAGTCGTCTCTACACACTGAATCAGCTCAGACCAGGCGATTCAGACGGCCATGGCCATCCACAAAATATTTGAAAAATAAATTCGGATCACCTCGTTGCTTACTTGACAAGAATGCAATTGCCGAATCGCTGTCCCCATCACCAACTGCTACCTGTCTTTGCCGATTTAGCGCATTGTAAATATCAGTTTCATGGAAATCCAAGTTGTGGTATCCTCCAGCCTGTACAGCTAGTAGTCTCATAATGTGACTTGTTCTTATGCCTATTTGTTGCATAACTACTGCCTGTTGTAGGTCTGACTTCCCAACCTTTCTATGAGACCTCATGAAACGCACACTTTCAGGGCTGCACAAACGATGGCAATGTGCACTAACAAATTCTACAATAACGTACTTCTTTTTCGCCTCACATAATCGAATCTTCGAACGTGCTTGACAGTTCACTCTTGTTACTGCCTTTGGTTCCCTTATTCGATCGCCTCTGTTCAGATGCTTTTCAAGTCTTTCGCCTTCTTTATTACAAAACCATGATCTCATTCGGACAATCCCTTTCTTATCTTTTCTCTTGCACCCTTTTCGCACCCCAAAATCGATTGCTCTTGTGTATATCATATACAATGCTTCTGCCTCTTCAGTACTCTCAAACTCCATGCTACCTACATCTATATCATCAATACCTTCAAATGCAGCGTTTACATTTTCCCCATCTTCACCAACATGGTCCCCTACAACCCCCTGCCCTGTTATCCCTTCTGTTCTGCAATACGTTGTTGAATTCCCATTTTTAAATTTGTTAGCACTGTCTTCAACTTCGGCATGCGCGGCAACATACCGTCTGCTCGATGGATCTCCTTCCACCATTTCCATTCGCAGCCAGGACGTTATCTACCATTCAAACATACTGTATACCATTTGGCCATTGTGTGTGAGTTTATCCGAAACTTTCCATGCCACTTTCCCCTACGACATTCAAAAATCAAACAGCTCCAGCCACGTAACACGAACTATCCAAGCGGTTGCCGAGGTGCCTATACTCATACCGAACATGGTCTTACCAAGTTATAATGCCACGCTTATGCAGCATCCCTTAACTAACACAGTTTGACATTTGAAGCTTGCAAACTACATGTACTATTCAATGTTTGGTACTGTAAAAACATATCAGCCGTCGCTACTACTATATCCTTCTGGGTGAAACCAGCAAGGTCAAACACAGAACTGAGACTGTCACGCAGCGGAATCTTTCTGTCAATAGGCACACATTATTATGTCTTAGCCTACACAGCATATTAAGAAATCTACTGCTATTTGCATAAAGTACACAAAGTGATAATCGTCCCAAAGCACATGCTGTGTCAATTATCTTAACAATTTAACAGACAAATCAGTTGGCGGTTGAATATGTTTATTCTACTTCGTTAGGCAACTAAGAAACGAATAAATAGAGCCATCATGTGAGGGGGTGCAGCCATGTTTTATTGCTAATTGTGGTATGCGGGCATAATAAACCTGATTCCTTTCTAAATTGTCTCCATCAAACTTTGGAATTGAGCACCACGAATGAAAGTTGCAAAATGAGCTTACAAACCTAAAATAACCAATACAGGTAATCATTCAGTGCCATCATAGGTTACGAATATTATCTGATCAACACAATGTTATTCAAGATAAATGTCATGACATGATAATCCCCTCAAAATAGCCCAAAAAATTCCTCTCTGACAATCTATGTAGGTTAAACAAAACATAGGTTCATACTTACACTCTTGCTCTTCTATTTGCATGATGACAAAATAAAGACTTACGAATACGCTTTCTTAATTGACACTCTCCACTGCTGCCTTCCCTCCAAAGAACGCGCGATGAAGAGGGGATTCAACCATGTGACTCAATGACGGCAAATGAGCTTACAAACCTAAAATAAGGGATGAAGGTAATCATTCAATGCCATCACAAGTCACGAACAATTTTCTGATGTACACAATGTTATTGCAGGTAAATATCATTACATGATAATCCCCTCAAAGTGGGATAAAGATTCCCTCTCTCACAATCAATGTACATTACACAATAGACACGTTCATCCTTACAGTCTTGCTCTTGCATTTTCAAGATGAAATCTGACACAGAATTATTCTCGAACATAAACGGAATTGCAACATAAAGACATACCAATACGCTTCCTGATGTGATACTCTTCACTGCTGCCTTCCCTCCACAAGAAGTCGCGACAGATAGGGGAATACGACACACTTCCAATACCATGTTCTCTGTACACCGTTCCCATTCACATTTACAGGTGTTAATTAATTACAAAGCAAATGTCCGACAAATACGAGAAAGAACCAACGCACCTTTGTCGCACAGTTAAAGAACACAATTGATTTTCAACACCGGAGTGTCACTGTACCTCGGCTGACTTTGTTGGAGATTCACAACAAATGTCGGTAAAGCTATGTACAAATTTTTTCCCCAGTTCAGTCGTGTTTTGGGGTTAGACTGACAATAAACAAGATATAGTGCCCAGAGTCCATTAGCTTAGCTTTATGTCTGCCTTTGTTTTCCAAATCAGTTGTGGCGCTTCTTTTTTCGCCTCTCCGTTCTTCACAATTTGTTATTCACAAAATCACTCGTACGGTATAAAAATTTTTTCTTCTTTATTTTATTTCAAGCATACATTTATCTATTTTATTATTATTCACTACAAAACATTTATTGTAACTCCCACAATTTTCTAACCTGTTCACAAGTCAAATACAAGTTTTATTGAACTTGTATTTGTTATTATAAGTTTAAACAACTTACGAACATGGTTGTTGTACCCAAACACGGTGTAATTCCCTTAAATTAACTTCTATCTGTCAATATACAGAAATTGCGCCAAAATTAGAATTGTAACCATATCCATAAAATAAATGATTTTATATATTAATTATAATTGTAATTATAATTATAATTGCAACCATACCTTACTTAGTCAGTACTCGTAATGTACCTACATAATAAATGATTTTACATATTACTGAAATTTTTTTGTAATTTTTTTCTTTGAAAAGAAGTTTCACTTTGTAGATAACCTTGGACAAAAATTATTAACATTTTGTCACATTATAAGTTTTTAATAATTTTAGAATTTTAAGAAGTCTGAAGGTTTGAATACCAATAACAACAAATCTTCATACTTATATATAGAATATCACTTGTTTATATATCACAATTTTCATACTTTAACACCTACGAATATACTAAGATGATAAAAATTTAATAAATTTACATCTACGACACAAGAATTAATAAGAGTTTAAGCCCAAACAATGTCAGAAATAGTACAACAATAACAAACAGACAAAATTGGTATACAACGAAATATAATAAAATCAGTATGATCTGGACTTTTTTCCTTGCCAGATTGTTCATAAAAAAAGATCCAACAATTAAATGAAAATCACTTACACATACAAATCTTTTGTATGATTTAAATTAAATTCAGTTCACGTATACGACGGTCCAACAATAATTAGCGCACTATGATACATTCTCATTTTAACAACAACACTTTTTGTTATTCAAAGTGTCAAATGTCCATGACATACATAAGAGGGATGTTTTACCATATTTGTACAAATTTCGTTGCTGTAAATAAAAGCCATCAAAACTTGCACAAATATGAAATTTATTACATATATTAATAATATAGTTCGAATCTGAAAAATTTCTTTCTTCTTTTCATAATTACAATCTCTAAAAATTATTGAATCAAACAAATTAATCCCCTTATACTTCCATTCAAAACCCCTCGAAAATAAAGTATAATTACTAAACATTTTTTGGAACTTTTTTCTGTAGTAGTTATGTTTACTTAATAACTATTAAACCATTCCTACAATGCATTGCTTCTCCTACAAGTATTAAATTTTGTAAATATATTGATTCTACTTTTGTAAAAACATTTTATGCATTTGCACTAATCTAATCAAGAGAATTTTGCAGCTTTATAACATAGATGGAAAGAAAGGCAAATTGTATGCGTATTACAGTGACCAAATGCAATGTATATGACATCATGTGTTTAGATATGATTTGTTAAGTAATCTGACTTTACTCCTGGTCAATATATGATGCATATTGATTGTTTATGAATACGAATATAATTCAGCAATTATGCAGTAACATAAATCGTAGTTTGAATGCAGTCAATTGAGCACCTGTTTCCTTTTTTTAAAGTAGCTATTATTTATTTCATTATTTTGGTTATATTTTCACATGTAAAATAACAACAACAACATGCCAGTCCTCGAACCAACACAACTTCAATTTTGTTAACTAAACAAATTCTACATTCATAAGAATTAGTCTACAAACTCAAATGTTAATAGCAACAATTGGTAAACAAAATAGCAATCTTTTATTTTTGGGAAAATAAAATACAACTTCCAAAATATTTCACAGATACAATTTCCAAAAATATCTCAACCTGTTAATTACATTCGAACTGAATTTATTATAAAAAATATTCTTCCTGAAATTAGCATCAATGATTACACATGCGATACAATATGGGAAAACAAGAGATTAAAATATGGTAAAATACCTCTCATACATATATCATGTATATTGGACACTTTTGAGAGAAAGGGTTTTCATTAATTTCTTTTGGAAACGTACAAAATAAAATTTAATTATGTATAAATCGAAAAAAATACTAATTTAATTATTGGCACTTTACTCATGCGTTGGAGGACTGGTAACAAAGCTGTGAAGAGCTGGTATTTTTATTAATGAAACCTTTTCCCGTAGATGGCCTGTTCTTTATGGCTTTCCTTCATTATATGATAAAAGTACCAACTTTTACCGAGCATTTTACATCTATTGTATTTAGTACTTTAAACAATGATATTCAGCTGTTTCTTTCCCCTTTAGACCAACTCTTTTGACTTGTGGATTTTTGTGCTTTGGGAAAAAAATTTTCGATTAATTTTTTTTTAAATGCAGAATAAAAATTTAATTATGTATAAATTCCAACAATGCTAATTTATTCACTCGATAAAATCAGAGTACAATTTCTGGTGAATAAATGGGTTCAATATGTAATACCCGTGTTCCCATTAATTACTATTTATTTTTCGCTTTCCTACATAAACTGCTCAATTTTCACTTTTTTCCATCAATAACCAGCTCTTTGTATCACTCCTCCATGAATTATTTATTCAATTCATCTTGCATGCATAACCCACCCGTCTCCATTTCGTAAGTCTAGGGTACCGAAGGATTAATAATTTATTTATCAGATAAAGTTAGAGTAAATGGCGATTATGTGGCTTTAACATGTTATACCCATTTTCTCACAAATTTTTTATTAATTATGCAGGGTACCATAGGATTAATAATTTATTTGTCAGATAAAATCAGAGCAAATGGCCAATTATACCCGTTTTCCATTTATTCTTTATAGAAATGCTACCAATTTACAATTTTGCTGCGTGAAGTGCCCATTTTCGCATAACATACTAGCTCTTTATACCACTCCTCTAACATATGAACAAAGCACCCGCTCTTTATGGGTTGTTTACTTTTACATATTTTATTGATGTTAAATGTATAATCCACTGGTTTACCTTTCATAAATGTAGGATACCAATGGATAACAATGATATTCAACTAACTGGTTCCCTACCACACGTTTTTGGCAGGGACAGTATGGGACCGTGCCAGTTGTGATGGGTTTTCCCGCCATTTCCATAGCTTCATTTTCCCTCCATTTACTGTAAAGGTTTCCCGTTGCTTTGTGTCTCTCATTTGTACCAATTATTTTTGGCATTGCATTATTCAACTCCGGCTTGCACCATGGACCCGATGACAAAATGTAACTATATTCAATTTATATTTAGTTTTAGATTACATATGCATGTCAATTTTGTTTAGTGCTTGAATCTTATATTCGTCAACTATCTGCAGACGAAAAAAAATGTGCAGACTATACTAATTTTGTTATAGTAACTCTGTTATTGTTATTATTGTACTAATTGTTACGCTGTTTCTCTTATTTTGTTAGGTCTACATTAATACAAGTTTAATTCTTATTATGTCTCGTGTCCCAGAAAATACATATATTAAAACTTCATCGTCTTACTATATTAATAGGTTTTAAATTATACAAATTATATAGATAAGTGATATTCATACATAAGTAGGAACACAGGTTGATATTATTATCCAAACTTTTAAACTTTTCAGAAATTATTCAGATGTATAATACGACAAAATTTTATTATTTTACACGGTTTTGTCAAGGGTCAAAATATTTTAAAATAAATTCACCCTAAAATTTTGTAAATTATACATACGATCAAGTACGTATACAAGTATATTTAGAGTACTTACTAAGTAAGGTACTCAGTTTTAATCATTAATAAAACATATTTTATTGTTATTTCAACTAACAATAAAATATGGGCTTGGTATAAGTTTTTTTAAGCAGAATAGAATATTTGTGCCACAACTTAGCATGTTTTGGTCATTAATCAATTTTACTATGTTATAAGTAAAAATCATTATTTATGTATAAAAACATACTATTAATTCAAATATACCTACTCCCTCAAAAGTATATTTGGGATATAAAATAGTAATTTATCTCTTTCAATAGTATGTTTCATATTACTTTCAATTTACTGTTTGGACTGCAAAAGTTACTAATTTATTACGTTAACTTACTATTTTATATGACAAACTTACTTCCTTATTTTTACCTATAATCCTACTCAAGTGGATAGGTCCAACGGATAATCAAATGGTCTCTAAAATTTTTATAACCTATTATATCATGTCTCAAACAATTATTTTACCATAACAATAGTTACTACACCATTTTTCCCAATGCTTAAGCTGAACACTTGGGTACTAAATTTACATATGTATATAAATGTAATGAAGGCTTGATTCTTTTTGTGTTTCGAGTTGCCGTGGAACTACTACGTTTACCTCCAATTTTCCTTCTTCCAAATTATTATCCCCCACACGTGTGCGATTTACATTTATTATTTTTAAAATTTCGGTACCTTTTTTATGCAAATTTTTTGTCCAAGGCATTTGCAGCATTTTTCCATTGCTAATGGGTACATTTGCAAATGCATAAATGCCTCTGGCTCTAACCTGCAATTACACTTCCAGGCCCAACCTACAACATCATACGGAAGTCCGTGTGGTTTTTTGGTTGCATACACAAACGCTGCATGCATCTTTTCTCTCCACGCGCTGTGCCACAACTTAACGTCTCCGTTTAGACAACATTCAACTCCAACACGTGTCGCTCTCTGCAGCCCTTCCTACCATAGGCACGGTCAAAGCCGTTCGTACCATAAAGATATCCAAGGGAGAAGTAGAGTAGAGCTGTCTGAATCAGTGACGTGACGAGGATGTTGATTTTGATCTTATTCAATAAATGACGACTGGATAATGTCATAATTCCTTACATTATAAAACTCTTATTCGACTTTTTTATTCCACAGGTTTTAACATCTACCGGTTGATTAAATTATCAAATGAACCCTGTGATTTGAGCAAATTGCTTGTATACCCTTATGAGTAATAGCATCTATACCCAACAAACGGTAGTGGAGAAGTGATAAAATTATGCCTTGCAAATCGCCCTCAAAATTTGTCCAAAGTTAGAAAAGTCCCTATAATTTGACCACAATGCAATTTAACATTTCAATAGCCAAATGCTTTATTAAAAAATTGCTTTAATGTGATCCCAGAAAAATGAAACCTAAATTAAATGAACTAAATCAATTACTAACAACTAAGAAATGAGCAAATAAAATTAAAATGAGAAAACATCTTAATTTCTCCTTATTGTGACTAATTTATTTTAGTCGTTACCATACTCTTTCAACCCACTCTTTCCATTAGACTAATATATATATATATATATGTAATTTGTTGTGTGAAAATAGTATTTAGCTACACTATATGAATTTTTATCCATAACATAATACTAAATTTTTATCCTTAGTTCTTAATAAGTGTCTTTTTAAGAATTTTACTTCTGATTTCCAAATGGGAGTCATTGTATGAAAATCTTAACTTTCAGTGCTTAGTAGTGGATGTAAAAAAATAGGTTATCTATTTTTTAAAAAATGAGTTTGATTATTTATACGTTGACATGAAAAAGAATTCTTAATACAGAAAATGTAACAATGGTGGCTAAAGAAACTACGCCAATGACCAAAATATTATCATTAGTGATGCCATAAATGGATAAAAACAATTAGTAATTGATAGGTATTGTGAGAATTTTATCAACATAGTTGCAATTGATGCAATTTATTAGTGGAAAATGTTTAGTAAATAAAAGTTTGGCTATTTGAATAATTGGCTAATTTGGACAAAATTTTAAGTTTCATTTTGTCAGTTCGACAAATCTCAGGAGAAGTAAATGAAATTTGGAAAAAACTTAAAGGGCTGTAAATGTAATAAGTTGAATTTATTAAAAGGTATTTTGGGATTAATCATATATTGTTCTCATGCAAGCATAATTTCTAATGGCAATTAGCGTTAGAGGGAATTTGATAAACATTTTCTCATTCAAGGGGATTGACTGTAATTTAGTCAAGTTATAGGGCTCATTTGGTAATTTGATCAAACTTTAAGGGAAGTAAATATAATTAGAGTAAATCTTATATACACTGATAATGTATACACTATCACGATCGGATGCACGACACGTTTCCAAAATTTAGGTTTCAAATTCAAATTCGAATTATGTGTCATACATCCAATGGTGAAAATGCATACATTGTCAGTATATTAACAGCATTTGAGTCCCTGTACATTTGAAACTCTGAGTAAACCAGCATGAGAACTTCAGTGCAATGTTCTTCAACGCAGTCAAAATGAGTGACGATCGACTGAGTGATTAGTTCTGAGTTTTATCGGTCCAATTGGCCAACTCATTGGTCCATTGTTTCTTATTTATTATAAACAAGTATAAAGAAATCTGAAAATTTTCCATCACCGATGATGATTCTACGCCAGATCAGTTACATTATTTCTTTAAATTCATCTTACAATGAGAGTAACATCCAACAACTTTGGAACCATAAATTGTAAGTGTCCTTTTTGGTGGGAAAAATACTATTTAATTACCCAAAAAACTTTCTTGGTAAGATGAGAAGTAAAAAACAGTACAAATAATGTTGTGAAAATTAAAAACTGTAATTTCTTCCAACAACTAAAGAAAAAAAAAGGAAACTTCAAAAATAACAAAATCGTAATTTAAGAAAATAAACTTCAAACCACAAAAGATATTTACCCAAAAGTCCAAAACAAAAAGAAAAAAAATGAAGGATACTTTAAACCAAAAAAAGTGGCTTTCAATTGATAACAAAACCAAAAAAAAATTATAACAAAACAACACCATCTCCTAGTATCACCTTCGTCCTACAAGAATTAAATAAAGAAATATATGTGCTGCAAAGGGGCATTCCAATGGAAAGCAAAGTGGAGAAGAGTCTGATGTAGATGATCTTTGCAAAAGCAAGAAAAACGAAAAGCATAATTAGTCGTGTTTATTTAGATAAATAGGATTTTGTTAATGTAAAATATTATGTTGTAACAATTAGTACTAATTAGCAAGATTAGCAATGTCAATTAGTATCAATTATATCATTAGTTAAGATATTTACCTTGTATAATATTAGTGTAGGTTCATTGTGTTTAAGTGTCTACGTTTGTTTTGTAAAACTTATAAATACAGACGTTATATCATTGTACAAATTAGGATTTCAATAAACATTTTTCTCCAAAATTGATATCTTTTAACATGGTATCAAGAGCTTTTTGCCCAATCTCTCAATAATTTCATTTTCCATTTTCTTTCAATTTTTTTTTAACAAAGACTTTCTTGCTACTGATTCTTCTAATTTGTCAATTTCCAAATAGTTTCATTAATTACCAAAGCACTCCGTCTGTCTCCATGTGCTCGTAATCATTTTAATATTTTTCGGGTATCTGGCGTTAGCCTCATTCATGTGCTAGTTTGGTGAAGTACTGCTTGTTCCATAATTCCATTTGACCCCAACTTGTTTGATCAGTCACGGTTGGTTTATTGCTCTAGTCAATATATTACCGAGGTCTAGATCAACGCGTCTTCGAGCTCCAGCGATGACCCATATGCTGCTTCACAGGCCATACCGAACCGGAGCTTCTCTTTTGCTGTTTACTGCAGCAACATCCTTCTAATCAGACCAGACCCGATTCTCTTCCGGTTCACTCAAGTTCCTTCTTTCTTTGACTGGTCTAACACTTTTACACTAAATTTTCTTACCACTCAAACCAGTTCCCAAGGTTTTCGGACCTTCTGAATCCAAGTTTGGCATTCATTTTGTTTGATTTTGCCTCTACCGTTTAGTGCTACTTATTTGTTCCTCATTCTCATATATATATATATATATATATATACTAGGTTTTCAGCCCTGACGCTATGCGTCGGATAGCTAAGATTTGTTATTTTACTACAATGGGTATGATTTTGAAAAATTAGAGTGTGGAAAAAAAAGTTCAATTGACAGGAAAAACCAGTAGGGAAAGGTTAGAATGTGGCGATGGTTTGCATTAGTATCAGCTAGGTGTTGTTTGCGCGTCTCTACAGTATGTGGCTCCTAATTTATTTGAGTAGGATTACTACTTGTATTTCACGTGTTGATTGTGTCAAGAAAGAATTGCCTAAGTAGTTCTGATTGCTTTATACGTGGCCAATTTGTTGCCATTATATATGAGGATTATTGTCTTTAGGAGTAGGCATATGTGATGTATTTCTGGTTTGTTAGGTAGCAATTTTCTCAGAGCATTAATCTACACCACAGAGAAATGAAAGGAAAGGAAAAACAAAACCTAACATTTAATTGAATAATAACTATTATGGTTATATTGATGCACTCCATTAACAAGAAAAAGAGCAATTGTCGCTAAATCTTAGCCAAACAAGAACAAATAGCCATATTGCAAGGTTACACTGAGCAATAACCACGATTGCTATACCAAACCCAAGCAGCAAATGCATTAAAGCAAAGAAATGGCAGCAACAGAAGGTGCAATTACAGCACGACTAACTATCAGGAATAATTGTCGTCCTTCATCCATATATGCAAACAAGAAACAAATCTCAACTCACCTGGTCCAACACAATAAAAAACAAAGCAAAAAAAAGACTATAGCTCACCCTACCCAACACGATCAGCAGCTCCTTCTCATATATTCACTGCCAAACTTCTGAGTCACACATCAAGAGCCTTACTTTGATTTGTTGCTTTGCATGAATGGCTATGCAAACCAATAAAACAAAGCATAACTCACATTAAACATATGCAAAACACCTATGTACTGATGCGCAATTCACCTGCTTCTTCCCAAACTCAATTATTTGCAGTCTAGTAGAGAACTCAATAGGAAAACGAGAAATGGACAAAACACTGGACAGAGAAGGTTAAGAAAAGAATAGAGAAAAAGGACAGGAGAGCGAGGAACAGAAAAAACACTGGGCAGAGAAAGCCGAGAAAGGAATAAGAGGAAATAATGGAGACAAGGCTAAGAAAACAATAAGAAAAAGTAATGGAGATTGTAAAACTTTGAAGCGGTGCTTGTTGCATCCAACTCAACTCACTGCTAAACTTGTTGCCGTCCGAGAACAGCATGTGGGGAATGGTGAATTTCCAGCAAAACCACTCCCACCAACACCAAAAGACCATAAAACCCCTGAGGCACACAAAAATCACAGCATAATCGGACCATGAGCACTGTTCACAAGTGATTCCCGTTTTATATATGTAAGATATACTAGTTTTGGTGTGCCACGCCACTACCCAGGCTTGTCTTTAATATGTATAATTTTGGTGTTATTTGTAAGGAGAGCAATGTGTGGTAATATTTATTGATGCAATGGCGTGGCAGGGCTTAGTTATTATTGAAAAAATGTTATTTATTAATATTTATTCTAATGTTTATTGAAAGAATTGAATGAAATGCCAGTTGTTTTTGTAGATATGCAGTGATTTGGAATGTATGATGTGTCAATAGAAGGTGGTTGTGATTTTTGCATGGTTGCCAAGTATTTTTAGTTTGCACGACACTTGTATGTTTATAGGTGTCAGTTGTAGCATGTTTGCATGGGGATAGCATGTGAGTATTTGTGTTTTGTAGCAATATTTTGACCGTTATAAATGTGTGTGTTTAATTTGGAGCTTCTGGGAGTGTAAAGGGAAGGTAGTTTGTCTATTTAGGTGTACTTGTAGACTTTGAAGTCTGTTTTTGCTTTGGTTTTTTTTTCTTTTGCTTTGTGGTTTATTGTTATGGAACAAAATATAATATCTATTAGTCAGTTGAATGATGGCTTTTGCAGTTGGGTTGTTCGAGTTGTTCTTGTTGAGAAAAGTTTTGTTCGTCGCAATGTTAATATGGGTCGACGTTATCAACGATATGTTTTTGCTGATCAATTGGTAATGATTTTTTTAAAATTTTTTGTCATTCTTTTGACATGTTATAATTTTGTTTATGAGTTGTTTTTTTTGTAGGGTGATCGAATTCAAGCTACTGCGTATTTTGGTGATCTGAATGTGTTGGATGAGATTTTACAATTGTTTTCAACATATTATATTGGAAATGGGATTGTTCGTCGGTTAATGGATAATTCAATAATGCTTGGCTCTGTTCCGTTTGAATTAACATTGACACAACATACTTTTATCAACCGGGTTCATGGTTTAGCTCGATTGCGAATTAATAATCTTTATAATTTAACTCCGTTTGGGCATTTGCAGTCACTGAGGCATTCTCGAAATGCTATAATTAGTATGATTTATAATTTTTCTTTTGATTGATTTATATGTAATCAGTTGTGAGGTAAATTTATTTTATCTATTAACAGTTATTATTTTTTTGTAGCTATTCTTGGTATAGTGATTGAGGTGTTCCTATTGCATGTTTTTTTTGGGGGGCAGATATATGCGAGTTCAGGAGTTTCTGTTGATGAATGAAGAGTATGTTTATTTTTTTTTTTTGCAATATTTTAATATGTTATATGTTTGTTTTTGACAAAAAATTTTAATAGAATGATGCCAGTGGTATTTGCGATCTGGGAAGAATTTGTTGATACAGATGGAGCATATCTTGTGCAAATAGCACATGAGCATCCTATTGTACTGATTTGCAAGCCTAAAATTACCCATTTTCATGGTAATAGATTTTTAAAATGATTTGCTAAATAACAGAATTATCGTTCTTATTTTTTGTTTGATGTATTTTTTTTAGGTTTTTCCTTGGCTACAGAAAGGAGGACTATTATCATGTATGATCCTGCCATTCCTGAGGCTGATGAATTGAGGAGTTGGTATGAGGGACTCGCAGGGGATGGACCAAATTGATGCATTGTGATAATTTTAGTGGTTATGTTTATTTTTAGTAGGTTAAGATGTTGTTGACTTAGTATGTTGCCCGTGCATGGCAATGAGTTTTATGGTGTATTGTAAAATAGCTTTTAAATTGTTTAGGTAGGTTTGTAGTTGTCTTTGGAGGGGAAGATTGTATATAAAGTGATTTTTGTTTGTTTATTGTTTTAGTTATGTATTGATTTGTACTTGGTGCAAACAAAGTTTAGGTGTGATGATGAAGTAGAGTTGTACTATTTTCTTTTGTATTAATGATGTAAGTTGTTGGGATGTATGTTTTTTGGTCAATTTTGTTTTGCCTTGTAAAATGATTTGTTGCTTAAAAAATTAATGGTTTATTGGTATATATATTACGGAATCATTTGAAATTAGTTTAGTTTTTCTGATTGAGTATTTAATGGCTATGAAAGGAAGGTTAAACAATAATGTGTATAGTCACCAAGAGCGTTAATAGTTGATAGCAGGATGCGAGTCAGTTAGCAGGATGCGAGTCAGTTAGCAAGCATATTTAGTTACTAAAGTATGAATCTTAGCAAAGATATAGCAAGGCACGAATAAAAGTGATATAAGAGGAACAAGGGTTAATAGATTTGATGTAGATTTTATAGAACTAATGAAAGTATTTGTCTCCTGATGTCAAAATAGTTAACACAAAACTATGAGAGGAAGTCATGGTTGAAAGTAGGAGACAAATCATTGAGGAAGGACATAGAGTTACTAAGTTAGACTTCTTAACAGTATTTGGTGGGATTAAAAAGTAGTATTCAGATAACTGGCCGAAGTAGCATAAAAAAGAGATTTTATTTATATGAGTTTTTCTAGAGCAAAACCAGAGTTATCTTTGTGTTTGTTTAGTGCATTGGTGATATGTTACTTATATTTTTTGTTGCTTGGTTGTAGTGCCAGCAGACTGGATCATCTGGCGTTTTTCAAGCTGGTGCAAGTTAGTTCCTTCTGCATCTGATGAAGATTCAGAATGCTTTATAATATTGTCCGCTTTGACTGAGGATGATGTGCATTCGTCTGTTGAAGGGTAATTGTGTGATGATGAGGTTGTAGATGTAGAAGAGTCTAGCAGCAGATGCCAATCTGTTGTTGTCTGTGCTGGGATAGGCAGATAGGCAAGGATGATGATCGTGGTGCTTGTGGAATGTCTGACTGCCTAGCAGTGTTTCGAACATGAATGTAATATTGTGGAGTCTTTTGTTGATGGCATGTAGATCAATAGATCGTTGTTGTGAAGCATATGAGGTTCGAATCGAACAGGTTAGTTGATGTTTATGAAATTAAAGTGAGGATAGTTTATGAAAGAGCTGTACCTCTTTTTGCATGTCAATTATAGTCTGTGCAGAGCTTCCAGGCAGTGATTGGGTGTATTCATCCTCAATTGTTGCAGTCAGGATTGATGTTCCATCAAATAGCTGTGTTTCAAAGCGTAGTCTGTATAATTTGAAGTTATGAAGAAAATAGTTGTAAGTTCTCTATATTTACAGATGGACTGATAAAATGATAACATTTTTATCTATCTACAGCTATATAAGCACATAAGTAAAAGGAGTATTTATTGCTATACCTTGGTAGTGGTTCAGGGTATGCAATATGGCAGAAATTACAAGTGAAATGTCTCTTGATGGCTGCACCAGTAGGTCTCATACATGTAGTATTAGGACAACTGAGGAAATAAAAACGCTGTGCAGTAGCTGGAATTCGAATTTCTGCTTGTATCCAAAAAGATTTGTTCTACATATATGAAAGAATGGAATGGTGAGACAAGATTTTTACATTGTGAGAATTTGTAGCTAATAGGAGGGGTTTGAACATAAGCAATATTCTATAAAGACTTCTAAAGCATAGGCCATCATTGCTAGGTTTTTGGTAAAGATAAAGCATGTTATAGAGAAATGTAATGGCTGTAATATTATGAGAAAGTTAATTACTGTAGATTTTGTTTACCTGATAAGTGCTGAAGGTAATGCTGGCAATGTCATACAACTAGGCAGTGGTTGGTGCATGTACAATCTGGTGAGCTTTATCATATAATTTTTCTTGAATAACTGTTTGACTGTAAGCTGTATTTTCTTTCAGCCTATCATATAACAAAGTTAGACTTAGAAATATACAGAAAATAGAATAGGATTGAAATGCATTTTACCAGCTGTTTAGTGCTGTTGATGCTGTAATCTGTGGATTGTACAGCAACACGGTTGTTGCTTGCATTCCAATTGATATAGCTAAGTACATATAAATTTTAGAAAATTAGTATGTTGAATGTAGTTATTTGTTGTAGTAATTGTCAGAATGTGATTTTTTTTTACTTACTGTGGTGAGAATTGATTCTTGGCCTTGCAATGAAAATGATTGGTTGCTGTGATATCATTGATCTTAGAATAGTACCTTCAACAGTGAGAAATTCATCCCACATGGTGAATATCATTAGTTTTTTCCTGTATAAGATATTATAACATTAGTTTGTAGTATTGATAATGTTATGAAATGGAACTGGAAGAAATTTTTTTATGCTTACTCATGATTAACGAGAATAAACTCTTGAATTGTTGCTATCCTTGGCCTCTTGGAACTAATCGAGATGGGAGTGTATGTATTGCTGCACATAAGATATCTATGATATATAAAAGAGAAAGAGTTTCGTTAAGTCAGCTAATGGTCAGGTGGTAGAATTTGTTACAACGGCAAAATAAGGCAGAGTGATGGTATACTTACTGATTTTTGCAGTTGCATCATTCATGAAAGTATGCAGCTCTTCAAATGGAGTGAATCTGTAGCAGTTATCGTATGGTAATGCTCTCTCCGTTAGGACAGGTTCTATGAAGGTTCTCTTTGAAATTGTCAGGTGGTAGTTAGATGATCCAAGGTAGAATGACATTGTTATTTTCATGATCCAAGCATTGCTAACATAATAAGTGGAATGAAGCTGGAGTAGCGGATCGACATCATGGATGTCTCTTTCATAGATAGTAGCTTGGATAGTATTGTTCTACAATTAAGAAAATGGGAAGGAAATTTAGTAGAATCTGTTAAGTAAAAGGTATATTAAAATATAAATTTCAATCATATCAATCCAGGTAGATGTTGCTGAAAAGGAATTACCATCTGATATGCAAATACCAATCTTATATAAGGAGATCCGCCACTTTTGCTGAACCGCATTGGTGTCTTCTCTATGATCAGTAATTTTGCAAACCAATCAGTCTTTGTATCAGTCAGCTCAGGAACCAAAACACATCTTTGCTCGATATCATTGGTGGATCAAATATGCAGTCATGAAGAAAATAATGATGGGCAGGTTAGAAGATAATATTTAGGATATGGAACAAGCAAAAATTATGGATATAAAATATATTGATCAAATATGTAAGATGGAGAGAAAATTTGAGGCAGTAATAAGTCTAATTGTTTTCAGCTAAGGCAAAAATTTCTTTATATACTATATTCTTGGTGCAATTTATGGCTTGCTGGAATAAAGAGAGAGGTCTGATAAGGATTTTGGTATTTGACATGCTTGTTGCTCGTGATAGCGCCATGTAGAGCTGACCATGGGAAAATATTGGTTCTTTCAAATACAATCCTACAAAGTCAAGTGTTTGTCCTTGAGCCTTATTGATCGTCATTGCAAAACATAGTTTTAAAGGAAACTGTGTTCTTTAAATGGGACAGATATGAATTCATCGTCTGAGCACTCCAATGGAATCCGTGGAATAAAGACAGATTTTCCTTCAAACGATCCAAATGCAATCTCAGCATGGAAAACATTGTTGTTGAACTGTTTGCATATTAATCGAGTACCATTTGATAAGCCTTCTGTTGGATTTATGTTTCTAATTAGCATTACAGGACAGTTCCTTTTCAGTTTCAGCTCATGCGGAGGCATATCTTTTGGTGTTAATGAATTCAGAAAATCTTGAGTATCTCTGTGGTCTCGACAATCAATAGGTTGATCAAAACTCAAATATATTTTTTTCTTCCCTGGAAATTTTTCAATCAATCTGTCATTGATCTCATGAACAAAATCATTACATGTCATCAAGATTGCTCAATTAACAACTGCAGCTGGATTTATACTGAAGTTTTCCATGCTAGGGAAAACTACATTTATAAGTGTTTCAAGCGACGAATCATCATCAATGAATGGTATGTTCATTGATGTTGGTATATCAACTTCACCAGAACTGTTGATTTGTTGAGTTCCATTACCAATGTCGAGAAGGAATCTGCAGAAATCAGGATCTTTGCGTGCTCTGATGTTTTGTTGAAACCTTAATTTTGTCAGTTGTTGCCAAAGAGGAGACTTAACAAAACTTGCGTTAATGATATTTTCCTTGTGGCCTTTTGACACCACTGGTAGAGTCTGACAGAAATCACCACCAAAGACAATAATTTTTCCACCAAATGCTAAATTTGTTTGCATCAGATCTTGCAGCATCTCGTTAAATTTTTCAATTGATTTTCGCTTTGCCATAGTAGCTTCATCCCAAATGACCAGCTGTGCATGTTTAATAAGATGTGCAATGGCACTTTGTTTTTCAATACTGCAAGTTGTAGTATCATCATCATATAAAGGAATTTTAAATCTGGAGTGAGCGGTTCGACCTCCAAGTAAGATAGATGCTGCCACACCAGATGTTGCAGTAGTAAGGGCAATCCCACTTTTGACCTGATTGTTGCAAGCAAAGTCTTATATAGGAAAGTCTTACCAGTACCTCTAGGCCCATCAACAAAAAAAGCTTCTGATTTTTTGTTTAATACTGCATTCATAATTTTGTCATAGGTTGTTTTCTGATCACTGTTTAGCTGATGCAATGCAGCAAGATCGGCATCTGAAACAGCAATGCGCTTTTCAGTTTCTATCTCTTTTGCGATGAGTTGTTTGATATTTCTTTCTGGAACGAAGCTACTGAATCCATGATCTTTCAAAGATTTTCCCATAGATTGTAAGTAATTGTGGATAATCTGTAGAACTATCTCTTCAACTTTAGCTTGGTCAATAGATTTATCTTGATGAATATCCTCAAACAAGAAATCTTGATACTTGAACCAGATTTGTTCTGGATTTGTAGGTGTGCAATAAGCTAAAAGAGCAGCAAACAGATGTCTTAAGAAAGATGGCATTTGATATAGAGTAGCTTCTTGAAGGCACAATTCAGCACCATCATCTGATTGTAGCAAGCCAAGCTTATCTGATGCTTGCTGAAACGTAGCATATGTAATCCCATCGATTGTTTTCAATGCATCAAAAGAGGTTGGTTTCCGGACATGCATTAATAGCCTGCGTAATAGTAGCGTTCTCCTTGACATGGATGAGCAGGGGCTAACCTGCCAATAACTTGTTTGTTCTGACGGTGATCCCATTGCTTTGTTGTTCTGTTCCAAACGAAATGTTCTGGAAATTCTGCATACAGACAATTCAAAGACTTTACATGATCATCTTGCTTGTTCATTGCAAAAAATTCAGTTAACATTGTTGTTGAAAAAATAGGATTTTGTAATAGACTTTCAAGTGGTCTATTTTCAGGAAATGCTAAAGGGTGTTTATTTTCAAGATGTACTTGGAGCAAAGTTACTGATGGGTGTATTTCATTCAGATCAAATGCAAATATGCGCCACATAGCTTCAGGAGCAAATACCCATCTGGCAGCTACAAAGCTTTTAATTTCATCAAATGACTTATCAACTTGAGTTTTATTGAGCTGATACAAAATTTTGTCATGACCTTTATATATATACTTGTAAATATATTTGACAGCTCGAACAGTTAAGCAAACTTATACATTAAGATGACAGTTAAACTTTGACAATAGATAAGGATTATAAGGGACTACCCACCTGTTATCTAGATGATGACCACGAACTTTGACTATTTTCTTGTCATCGGAACGTTTGTATATAGGATATAAGTTGCTACTGTCATTGAATTCTTTCGGATACTTGTCCTTACAACCTATATTTTTTCTCATACATGGACATTTTGGATTCAATGCACCACATGGCCCATGCATCATATGTTTCACAACAAGACTATGTAAGTATGGCTAATCATGAGAATCAGGAAGTTGAGCACAGACAATTCGATCATATGCTTGAGGTAAGTACATCTTGCTTCCTTGCTTGAGAATAATAAGAAAATGAGCATGTGGAAGACCTCAATTTTGGAACTCAATAACATACGTATATGCTGCAATCTTTCCAAAAATATGCTTCTTGAGTAGCTTCTTTTTCAACATTTGTAATTTGGCTCTAAAGACTCGCGAGATTAGATCTGGACGATTCTTAACTTGATCAGCTTGTAGTAACTCATTCTAAATTTTCGGCCAATTCTGATTGCATGTCATTGTCAAAAATATGTCTGGCTTGCCATATCGCTAGACCAAAGCCATTGAATCCATATATCTACGTTTCATATCACGCGGTCCTCCAATAAATGATTGCGGGAGTAGAATTCTTTTCCCAATATTTGAAGATGAAACTTCTCCTTGAGAGATACTATCAACTATGGCTTGGTATAATTCTGTGCGCATCTAGTTTCGTTTGTCAGTGTTTCGATGAAAATCAAGCCTTGTGGACTCAATTTTGACATACATATCAACCACGTACTGTTGTTGGAGTCTACCTATGTGAAGCAACATTGATCGATCATTTTCTCTGATTTGTAGCTTGTAGCAGTAATACTCTCGACACGAAATAGTTTTTCTCTTTCGTTTCATTTTTCTGATTGCTGGATATGGGGAAATAAGAAGTGTAAGGACATGTAGCCTTGTTTTTTGATCATTTTATAAAAAGATAACACAAAAACTTTTGGGAGTAAGATAATTACCCTGATTTTCAGCATGGATAACATCATCTGCTGTCAAAGCTGAGCCAAAAAATAACACTTGCTCTCCCTGGCATGTTCTTTGTTGACATGATGGATCATCAATTTGTACAACTCTTTCAATTCCTAGATGCCAACATGGTTCACCATTTGCAAATATCAAGGGATATTGTAAAGAATCGTAACAGCTGTAGTAATGCTTGACAATTTGTGTTTTTCCATTTTTTCCATATACTTCAACATGCTTCAATATTATTTGCTCATAATCACTTGTCTCAAGCCAAACACCTCCCACCTGTGAAACTGTTGGTTTATTAAAAGTTTGCTGTTGCTGGTCAACAGATGGATTTGCCTCCAGAACAATTTTATAATCATCAAGATTGGGCAATATTTGGAGTTCTCGAAAGAAGGCAGAATAAGGATTGACTTTCAAGATACTTTCTAACTTACTAACCAGTGATTCAACAAACATGTTAGATAATGAAAGTATATTGGTTGTCTGATGATTAGTGTCAAAGAAATATAATTGAAGATTTTTTGGCTGTTCACCATTAGTAGGAATAAGCTAATTTATATAGTGATACAGCTGTCCTTGGATTTGAAAAGTATAAATTCCATTGTATGTTTTGCCAAGAGATTGATCTGTGTGGACTCCAATGGATGTAAAGGCAAATACGTTATTATAGCTTCTAACACATTGACGAAACTCTATGGCATCTTCACTATTATCAAGATAAAGCAGCATAAGTTCCCTTGGCATCTCAGTTGCTACTAATTGGATCTCTCCAGAAGCACAACAAAATCCTGGAGGTTCGAGATAGAAGCGCTTTGCATTGCAATATTGACAGTTAGCAATTGCTGGTAACAAGGTAGGCTCAGTTGCAATGGCATCTAATGGATCCTTCTGTTTTTTCTTTTGCTGATTCCTCTTTCGATTACCCTGAAAGCTATTACTTGTGGCTAGTAAAGATTCACTTGTTGGGACATTATCATCACGAGAAAAATCATGGAAAGAACCATCTATAGATTGGTAGAAACCAGACATGTCTAATGCTTTCTCTGTAAGTTTCTGTCTTTTACCCTTTTTGGTCATACCATCGACCATTGATAATGACTGACCTTGCTCTTTGCTTGTATTGGGTAAGGTTGTCACCTCAGCCAAACTACTATCAGCAGTAACAACAACATTATGTAATGTATGTCGTAACTTATCATCAGATTTTTCAGCAGAAACTGGTTTATCAAAGAGCATTGATTGAGAAATCTCATTTGCTAAAGATATCTTAGCCACTTGCTGATTGCATTTATGTTGACCATTTGCAGAGATTTGATCAAGTCCAATGGATTGGTTCACTACACTGCTACAAATTTCACGATCACTAAAGCCAATAAACTTTTCATAACAAAAATTGGCAGATGAAACACACCGTCTATGCTGACCAACAACAGCCCCAACATTTTGTTGTGGAACCATATTTTCAACAACACCAAATCCTGTGATTGCAACCGCACATACACCAATACAAGATTCATTTTTATTTTTGCCTTTTGCAGCATGTCGCTGTTGTCGACGCCTTCTATTTTTTTCAATATTCAGGTCTTCAAGAGTTCCATATTTTCTGGGCCGCCCCATTATTGAGGAAGATAATAGAGATATGACAAAGCACAACAAATTGGACCACAAAGATACTATCTTGACAAGCAAAATAACATTCAACATATGAAAATAAGATCAAAGCAATGAAAATAACAATGGCAGAAATCGTAAGAAAAATAAATAGACTCAAATTTGATGAAAGCTATATAATACCTAAATCCATTTGTAATTGTTGATTATAAAGATTTATATGCGCACCTTATAGTATCCATGATCTCATGCAGCAAGCTGTAAACCTAATAGTACGCTACCGTATCTGCTTTTCTTCCTGAAATCAAAAAGAGTTAATACAAGATTAATGACAACAATAAGCATTGCTACAAATCAATATAGACAACAGAACGGTAATGAAAACAAAGAACAAGGCTTGGAAAAACTAAAAGCAAGTTATAAAATAGTAAAAAAGTTAAATTTTATGACTATACTTAGCTAGCCAACCTGCATGGACAAAGTTGTCACAAAAGAATCACATGCAACAGTCATTAAACGATTTCATGGAAGAATTTGGGAAGATTCTGTGAATGATAAACAAAAATACTGACTAATATGATAGAAAACAAAAACCTATCCCCATGCATGTAACAGATACAGAAGAAAAAATAACAGACTAATATGCAACAACATATAAAGGTTGTGTATAACAGAAACTAATAACAAATGAATCGATAACAAAGGAGGGCGCATCAAAGCTCATGCGATAGCAATTTTACAACAGATCAAGATACATCAAAGCTTATGCAATAGTAAGTTTGCAAAATTCTCTTCATTATCCAAAAAAATACTGGCTGATATGGTAAAAAGTAAAAAATAATCCCCATGCATGCAACATACAAAAGAAAAAATAAAAAACTAATATATATAAGAGAACTTAAAAGAAAGAAGAAAAGAAAGCTCCCTACAACCTAAGCGAAAGCGAAAGACAACAAAATTAAAACTGACACCACACTGACGCAGCCAACTCGCATCAATCCAGCATTTGAGAAAAAGGAGCAGAATACAAATGAGCCAAAGTCGTCCGAGAAAAAGAAGCAGAATATAAATGACCCAAAGTCCGAGCAAGAACGAACTAGAGCAAAAGGGAACAACAAAAGCAACTCTGAGTAGGAAGGAAACAGAGCAGGAATGAACCAGAGCAAAAGGGAACAACAAAAGCAAGCAAAAGGAAACAACAAAAGCGACTAAAATTTTAGATGGATACAAGCCAATGTCCACTACCTGCAGCCAGCTCAACAATGACCGAACGCAGCATATACAATATAGCGCCACGCAGGCACCAACAGCAGGACCCACTAAGAGCACTAAGAGTACAACCCACTAAGAGCACTGACTGAAGAATAGTTATTGGCACCACCCTAACCAAAGGCCCCTCAAATTGGTGTAAATTACTGCAATAACCAGACCACAATTGCTAAATTGAGCTTGGTACTTTTATATCTTGTAAAATATAGAGGCTATCAGCATGGTTCAAGCAGATGTATCTCAGTCAATTCATATTATTCTTGATGGCACTAATTATTCTTATTGGGTTCAAGCATTTCTAAATTTTTTTTGTGATCGTAAACTTTGGAAAAATGCCACCACTCATCCTGTTGCCACCACTGAGGAATCCTCTAACAAATTCAATGCTTGGTTCGAAGAATGAGATAGTGATAATCATATAATTATCACTTGGATTACTAGTACTTTTGTGCTTGCCCATTAATCGCCTTTTTAAGCAATTTGACATTGCGAAGGGAGTTTGGAACTTCATAGCCGACCGTTACATTGCTACTGATCTTTCTCGATATATTGTACCAACTTTCCCTTCGTCCTTATGCTTTGAAACAACAGCCTGTCCAATTTATTCAAGATTTCTACTTTGATATGGTCTACATTTAGGATGACATTCTTGAATCTAAACCAAGGTGCGAATATACCAGTTAAGTAGACAAATTTTATGCCTACCGCGATTCTCATTGCCTTATTCAGTTTCTTATGGCATTGCTGACGAGTTTGAATATACTCAAACCTCCATCCTTAATAGGAAGCTACTGCCTTCCCTTGATACTGTTCTCTAAGTACTTGATGTCTAAAGAGACTTGCTAGCATACATCTACTCCACGCTTTATTGATATGGTTCTCGCTTCCTCTCATCAGGCAAGTTCGACATTCCGATCTCCTGCACGTTCCTCTTCAACCTCAACAAATAAGTCAACTATTGAATGCAAGTATTATCATCACTTAGGTCATACTATTGTTGAGTGTCACAAACTCTAGTGCAAAAAAGGAAGATCAAGGACAACGTCTCTAGAATTCTACTCCTCGCACTGCTGTTGCTACTGATGTCACCAACTCACTTCCCAAGTATACTGTTGTCTCCAATGCTGGGCATTCATCTCTTGCTACCCTCAGGCCATTGTTTTTTAAAGGCTTTGCTTGCACTCCTCAATCTTCTACTAGTACTTTTTTTGTCACATCAAGTGCCTCTTTATGGGTTATTGATTCAAGTTGTTGTAATAATATGATATATAACTCATTGTCGGTATATGTAAATTTTACTCTAAAGGATTAATTTTTTCTACACCAGTTTTACCGATTTTCGATCAAACTCGATATTTGGTTGAATCTTTGACAGGTAGATTTTTACACATACTCGAACCGAAAATCTGACCAAATCTCGGTTCAATCAGTCAGACTGGCAAGCACGGTCTGAGTTTGAAAACATAACACACGCACTATGAAATAACTAATCACGTTGAATTGCTAAATTTTCCAATTGTGAGATGCAACTTTTTATTTAAAATGACTGGCAAGACAAATGACGCAAAGTGGGGAAACCTTTATGGTGGGAAGGGCATTGACCGTTCCTACCATAGGTAGAGGAGTGGAGCGTGACACGTATATTTGGAAATAAAGGTGCTAATGGACTGGTTATGTTGTAGTCTTAACGCGCGTGGAGAAGGTCAGCTATATAGAAGCATTGTATGTGATTTGGTATATTTTAATACTCTACCATTTTCAAGACATTGATCAAACATGATCAATTCAATTTCTTTCATTTTCTCCAAAAACTCTCCTTTTTTCTTCTTGTATCTTTTTCTTTTTCAATACAACAGTTTGGACCAAAAAAATAAAATAAAATTGAAAATATGTAAAAGATTCATAAATTAACTTAAAAACACTTTATAGACTACCAAAAACATTATCTTTGTAACTTGCAAAAACTTCAAATAAATATTCAAATACTAACTATTGGTATTTAAAAAATGCGCTATATTTTATCGAATCAGAATAAATCCTTATACTTTTTTATTTTTATTTGTTTTTAATATGCCCAGGTTTTGGTAATAAAAAGGAAGACAACAAAAGGGTAAATTTGGAATTACATTTTTTAATATACTCAAAATGAATTTTTTTAATATTATATTTTATAATGAGCTGTAAATAAACAAATAGTTTAAAGTAAGGGACGCAAGTGAGTTTCACACCCAAAAAAAAAAGAGGCAAGTGAGATTTTTCAATATTTGTGAGTGCCAAGTAAAATTGTTAGAAACCTCCGAGGAGGTTTATGAAATTATCCCAAACAAAAATTTAGATTGAATAAGTTGCTTTTTATAAGGGTTCTAAAGGTTGCTTGAGACTTTATAAATTAGATGTCTTGAGTTTGCAAAAACAATTTCTTGCATATCTATAGCTAGTGGAAACGAAGTCTAAACTTGCTATAGGTTAGTTTCTTGTTTTTTATTGTATCCTAAAGGGTAATTTGCCATTCAACCTAATTTTATTCTGATTTTATCAAACTAATAAATTAGCTTATGGAAAAATGGGTAAATGGATAATTTATAGAGGAAAGCCATAAAGAGCTGGTGTTTTATTGGAAAACGAGTTTATTTTTATTTTATCCGATAAATAAGTTTGTTTATGGGAAAATGGATACCTTGTTTTTATAATGGAGGAAAGCCATAAAGAACTGGTGTTTTATTGGAAAACAAGTTTATTTTTATTTTATCTGATAAATAAATTTGTTTATGGGAACATGGGTACTTTGTTCTTATAATGGAGGAAAACCATAAAGAGCTGGTATTTGATGGGAAAATAATACTTTAGGATACCAATGGAAAACAGTTAAAACACATTCACAGATTTGGTATTTTAAATAATGAGATTGTTTTTAGGGGTGTTTTTATTGTTGTATTTTGGGATATTTTTAGAATTTAAGAATTATTTGAGATATTTTATAAAAATTTCAACCATCCACTGCCACCCCCTTCTTCTCTCTCTCTCTCTCTCTCTCTCTCTCTCTCTCTTTCTTTCCCTTCTTTCTTCCTCTTTCACTCTCCTCTCTTCTCCCTCTCCTTCCTCCTTCTCCTTCCTCCCTTTTCTTCTCCCTCCCACCTCCACCCCTGCCACCACCCACCACACACTGCCACTGCCACTGCCACTCCCACCCAAATTGGCCCCCTCTCCCCCTCACGTTACGTATTTTATTAATGAAAACTTTTCCCGTAAATGGCCTGCTCTTTATGGTTTTCCTTCATTATATGATCAAAGTACCAGTTTTTAACGAGCATTTTACATCTATTTATTTAGTACTTTAAACAATGATATTCAGTTGTTTCTTTCCTTTTTAGACCAACTCTTTTGACTTGTGAATTTTTGTGCTCTCGAAAAAAATTTTTTGATTAATTTTTTATAGAAATGCAAAAGAAAAAAATTAATTATGTATAAATTCCAAAAATACTAATTTATTCACAGGATAAAATTAGAGTAAAATTTCTAGTGAATAAATGGGTTTAATATGCAATACCCCTATTCCCATTAATTACTATTTATTTTTGGCTTTACTCCATAAAGTGCTCATTTTCCCCCTTTTCCATAAATTACTAGCTCTTTATATCACTCCTCTATGAATTATTTATTTAATTCAAGTTGCATGCATAACCCACCAGTCTCCATTTCATAAGTCTAGGGTACCGAAGGATTAATAATTTATTTATCAGATACAGTCAGAGTAAATGGCGAATATATGGGTTTAACATGTTATACCCATTTTTTTTTATAAATTTTTTATTAATTATGCAGGGTACCGTAGGATTAATAATTTATTTATCAAATAAAATCAGAGCAAATGGTCAATTATACCCGTTTTCCATTTATTCTTTATAGAAATGCTACAAATTTACAGCTTTGCTGCATAAAGTGCCCATTTTCTCATAACATACCAACTCTTTATGGTACTCCTCCAACATATGAACAAAGCACTCGCTCTTTATGGGTCGTTTACTTTTACATATTTAATTGATGTTAAATGTATAATTTACTGGTTTACCTTTCATAAATGTAGGATACCAATGGATAACAGTTAAAACACATTCACAGATTTTGTATTTTGGCAACTCTTTATGGCAGTCCTCCAACATATGAGCAAAGTGCCAATAATTAAATTAGTAATTTTTTCGATTTATACATAATTTTTTTTTTTTTTTGCATTTGCACAAAAAATTAATGAAAATTTTTTATCAGAGAGCACAAAAGTCAAAAGGATTGGTCTACAAGGGAAAGGAATAGCAGATATGTACAGTATTTGTATTTCATATTCGAAATGCTACAGTGCTGTTTTTGAAAAATATCCCCAAAAACATCTAATCCAAACGGAGCCAGTAATTTTCCACTGTTTCATCCTTAGAAGAGTGATATAAATACAAACATATAAACACAGACATACATGTGTTATGTGTGTATTTGAAGACAACTTCTGCATCCAAAGCTAGCTATTCAGCTTTTGTGTCTCCATTATTGTTTCTTAAGTATTATAAATTTTTGGAAATTAATGAAATGTCATTATTAGTTCTGTGTATGGATTCAATCCAAAAATATGGTTGTATTAGTTAAATTTAGTTCGTAAAGTTAAAGTCTTTCAAACATACCATAGGAAGAAGTAGCAAGCATTGGCAATGATTTTGCAATATAATATCAATTTGAATAACTGACAAAAATTAAAATATCATCATGTTTGATATTGGTTAAGTTTACAAAAATAATAATGAACAATTAAATGGCAGAATCTACTAATAACGAAAACTTCCCCAATTGCTTTAGACTCCGTATTAGACGGCAAACAAATATTTTCTGAAGTATTTATTTCCTATAAAACAAAGTTATGGAAAGATCTTTTTTTTAATTGTAATTGTATTCAATTTAAAAAATGAACACATTAATAGTGTGAACATGAAATTAAGGAAATTGTAAATGATATGATTTCAGGGAAAACAATTATGCTACCGACTTTTTTGTATTTATCACGAATTCACATATTGTGGCTGTAAATTGAAAAATTGTCTAGATCATCTTTTCATTAATTAGTCTTGTTTTTTTTCATACTATCGTTAGTTTGAATTGAAAGTTTAGTTGCACGTTGTTTGTGAGTAACTTCTAAAGTAACTATCCGAATAATTTTTATGATTCCTTAGTATATTTATGTCATGGGTATATGTTGTTGGTATGTTGTTATTAATTTTAATAAATTTTTTGGTATATTAGGTGCAAAAAATAGTAATTTCAGAATTTTTTGAACGTAATAAAGCAATGGGGGAAACAATGAAATAATTGCTGCGAGGGAAACACATGCACAGTGAATGGAGGAAAACATACACAGTAATTGGAGGGGGAAAAAGGCATAGCGAATGGCGAGAAACCCTTTAGTGGAGTTGGCCACCACCTTTGGTGTGGGGTGGGAGGTCAAGGATTCAACCCTTGCCTTCCATCAAAAGTGGCCACTTAATGTGGCTTTGTTTAAAATCCATGTGGGTGTTGTGCACCTGTATGGTCCGATAATGGTCGGTATTCGTTGGTTGGCTGCACCCGGACATGTTCGTTTGGTTTATCTCCGCGCGCATTAGCACTACAACATAACCGATCCGTTAGCACCTTTATTTCCAAATATACGTGTCATGTTCTGCTCCTCTAATAAAACACCAGCTCTTTATGGGTTTCCTCCATAAATTATCCATTTACCCATTTTTTCATAAGCTAATTTATTAGTTGGATAAAATCAGAATAAAATTAGGTTGAATGGCAAATTACCCTTTAGGATACAATGGAAAACAAGAAACTAACTTTTAGCAAGTTTAAACTCCGTTTCCACTAGCTATAGATATGCAAGAAATTGTTTTTGCAAACTCAAGACACCTAATTTATAAAGTTTCAAGCAGTCTTTAGAACCGTTATAAAAAGCAACCTATTCATTCTAAATTTTTGTTTGGGATAATTTCATAAACCTCCCCAGAGGTTTCTAACAATTTTACTTGGCACTCACAAATATTGAAAAATCTCACTTGCCTCTCTTTTTTTTTTTTTTTTGGGTGTAAAACTCACTTGCCTCCCTTACTTTAAACTATTTGTTTATTTACAGCTCATTATAAAATATAATATTAAAAAAATTCATTTTGAGTATATTAAAAAATGTAATTCCAAATTTACCCTTTTGTTATCTTACTTTTTATTACCAAAATTGAGTATATTAAAAACAAATAAAAATAAAAAAGTATAAGGATTTATTTTGATTCAATAAAATATAGTGTATTTTTTAAATACCAATAGTTAGTATTTGAATGTTTATTTGAAGTTTTTGCAAGTTACAAAGATATTTCAGATTTATTTGAGTATTTATTTGAATGTTTATATGTTTGGACAAAGAAAATTTGCAAGATTTATTTCAGATTTTGTTTTGCTTGCATCATACACACAATTCCCAATCACCTTTTTATCTCACATACATCACATCACAAAAAGTACTACAGTAGCTGGATCAAATAAATCATCCAAATAAATTCTTATCCAAACAAACTCAATCTATAAAGTTTTGGGTAATCTATAAAGTGTTTTTGAGTTAATTTATGAATCTTTTACATATTTTCAATTTTATTTTAGTTTTTTGGTCCAAACTGATATATTAAAAACGAAAAAGATACAAGAAGAAAAAAGAAGAGTTTTTGAAGAAAATGAAAGAAATTGAACTGATCATGTTTGATCAATGTCTTGAAAATGATAGAGTTTTAAAATATACCAAATAGTAGGAACGGTTAATGCCCTTCCCACCATAAATGTTTCCCGCAAAGTGGACCACCCATTGTTATTCAATCCATGTCAGTGCTTGTCCCCTCGGGCATCATAGGCTGGATACGTAGTTTTTCATGACAAGGTCAATTTCATTGCAATTGATAAATAGATCAGATATGGAACCGCGACTAGGGTACACGGCATTTAAGATGATGTCCTTGCAACACTTTTTATCTCTCCTTGTTTTTCTTTCAATATAATATTTGTTGTGGGATTTTATCAAACGATAAGCACGATGCCGTGCACCTTTTAGTAGTTTTCTTTGATTTTTTCTTTTCAAGATTTGGGTATTGGGTAATTTTGAGATGTACTAGAGTTCCAAAGCTTACCCAATGCAAATCAGAAATTTTCATTTCCTTTATAATTTACCAGTACTTATTAGCTTCGGATCATAGGCATAATTAGTTTGTTATATCCTAATTAACTGACTGCCTCACTATTCAAGGTTAATATGCTTATTGAAACACCACACTTTTTTTTTTAATATCCCATGGAGGGTTGTGGTCCCAATCTATTACATTATATAGCATCCAATCCCAGTATAGTTAAGTCCATGACATCTAAATTCAATAATTTTCTAAATTCTTTTGGAGGTGCGTCAAAGAATTTAAGTCTTAGGATGTGTTTAATAAAACTGAAGTTTGAAAACTGAAATCTGAAGTCCGAATTCATTAAGTAATTAAATTGTTAAATATTAAATATGATACATTTGGTGTATTTGATATTATGTGATATTTTGGTCAGAAAACTTAGTACTGCTTAATTAATTTAAATATTATATTTTTGATTATCAAATGCATCTGAATATATTACGATCCGAATTCATTAAACTTAAGTGCTCAATTGAATTTTTAAATGGAATCTTAGTTTTGCTAAATAATCTGTGCACTTGTTACACTCGTGCCATTCATGCTTCAATTCCCACTTCCATTATTGTTTCGCTAGCCAACTGTTTATATGCTAAATTAGAGTGTAGTGTGGGATTTCCTCAGGTGCCTTGTCATTCAGCTCCCTGCCCCATTTCCGCTCCAAAGTCACGTTTTAGTCTAATTCAATGATCATATTTCTCCAACAAATATCCCTTGCGATACTCAACCCATAAATGATGGCCCATAGTTCTACTACCATGTTATTTGTAGGTCCCAAACCCATTCATCCAGTAACCCCCTTCATCTCTAATTAGTACTCCTGCTCTTGCTTGTCCTAAACCGTTGCTTGATCCTCCATCAACAGTTAGTTTCACCCATCCAATTTGGGCTTTCTCCAATTGAGAGACTTCAGCTCCTTCTGTACTGCTCCACAATACTTGGTGAGAGATTCCTGACCGAAATCGGCTTGGGCTATCACTGTTTGAGCATTGATTTTATCTTAGTTGGAGTAACATAGGTTCCCAGCATACCAGGCATAATAAAAAAAGTTCTTGAATCAAACACTTGCCAATTTGCGTCTTCTATGTCTACAATGTCATATTGTTTTAAGCTCCAGTCTAGCCATTCTTCCAAATTTGGGTTCCTAATATTCATAATTATTGAATTACATTTGACCAACTTTTTTTTTTTTTTATAAAACATCATCATAACATTAAATCCATACTAATAGCACAAATTACATCAATCATACACAAATACAAATAGATCTGAAAAACAAATACCTAATATTACAAATCTAAAAAATTAATAGAAGATTACACTGTGAAACTCCAATAATATCAAAAGATAAAACACTTATTGCCCCAATATCATTTATGCATGCTTCCAACTGTGTTGCTTCTTTTCTCCCAGATCTACTAATTAACTAATTCAAATTCAGATGTTAAAGTGAGATCTAATGAGGTAGATATAAAAGATTTTAGATTCGACAACCAAATATGAGAAAACTTAGATCTAATACAAAAAATAGAAAAAAACTACAAAAGCTGTAATTAGAAATCTCTATGAGAGGAGAAAACATCACTAAAAATCCTTAAGAGAGAATAAACTTTCACTAGGAAACTCCATGAGAGGAGAAAAACATCTTTTGCAACTAGAATAGCATTGCCCTCAATTTGATGAGTACAATAGTTTCAGATACTATCCTCATCCACCAAGCTTCACAAACAAACTGAAAAATAGTAGAACGCAAATGCATCCATACAATGGTGAAGTACTTTTAAATTTCGACATTGCAAGACAAGGTATATGAACGCCTAGGATGAAATATGCAAAAAGAATCTTGAAGACCACAGGCTACGAGTCTTGATTAGGCACTTCTCTGCTGTAAAATTTTCCCACTACTCTGGAGTCCAGAATTTCAATGGCTTTCTCAGACTTTATGTTCTTAGGTGTCTTGTACTGGTTTAAAGAAGTTCCTTGAGAAAGATAAAAGTCCATGAGGACGTTGAATGTTCCTTGTTTCACAACTCTAATTTCCAAAGGACCAATGGTACTGATGCTCTGATTCCTCAGCATCTTATATTTCTGGTCCAGAGATTGTTCCACTAGACTACAGCATTTTTCCATTTTAACCTGATCAAGTTCAGGTATAATATCGTTTGATCTGAGTTGAAGCTCCCAAAAGAGTACATAGTGACCAGGAATAGAAGATGTATCAGCATAGCTACTGTAATCCAAAAGAAAGAAGCCAAGTGGTTCAAGGATCTGAATTGCTGTTGCAACTGCTTTCTGGAGGTCTTGTTCAGTTGTTTTATCTGTGTGAATACTCAATACCACATTTGTCCTTTGTCCAAATTTGAATTGGGGAGTGGAATTGTGAAAACCTGTCACCAGGACAATATCCCCCATTCTGTACCTGTACAAACCTGAAAATGTATTCTTCCATCAATATTCTAGACATTAGAGCGTTTAAGCATTTAAACTGTCTGATCATCATTGGATGTGTGTATCAGGTTAATAAATGTACCGAAAAACAGAATGTAATAAACCTATATCCGACAAATTTGAACATCTGAACAAGTCGTGCACATTAGATGTCCAAGGCAATTGTTAAGTAGAAATTAATGGAACTACTACCCATTTTAGAACATGATAAAGGGTTTAAAATAGAGACCAGTAGACACCTTCAAGATGCACTTCTGTGTTTTATCGAATACTTTTTCATGGGACAGACTAAGAGAATTATAGTTCATATCTGTGGTACACCACAGTCAGTTAGGGTCAATTCAAAAGTACAGTGATCTCACCTGTAAAGGTCGTGACAAGAAGTTCATAATGCTGGCCAACCTTAACATTAGCAAGATCCACAATGTGATCTTTCAAATGAGCATCTTTCCTGTTGGTGCAGTTTGGATCTTGATGATTGTCAATTGGTAAGAACTCATAGTAGGCCATGTTTGGTATAAAAGTATAAGAGACATCATAAGGACTGCACAAAGGTTTCATGTTAATCCCAAAAAATGCCTCTGAAGAACCATAAACTGGTGAAACTACAGGTAACCCACCCGTATAGAACTCAAGCGCAGGGATATATTGTGCCATGGACCCTGTAATAATGGCCATGACATACTTGGTCCTTGGCCAGATCTTCTTAATTATCCCTTCCCAAGACTTCTCTTGGCATACAAGATCAATTGAATCAGCCAAATCCGGCATTTGTTTGCTCAAAATCAAGGAGACAGCCCTTTTGCAGTTAGGGTCAGTGATCCAATCACTCATTTGTCCAGTTCTTATGTTGGAAGACATTTCTTGCCAATGTTCCTCGAAAAATTTGATTATCCTTAGCAAACCCGAGGCAAAAAATGTACCAACGCTTACTATCGCATCTCGCTGCACAAGGCCACAAAGTAATTGACTATACAAGCTCTGATTGGTATCTTCACACAATATAAACTGAGGATATCTGTCTTTTCTGTTCTTTATCTCGCTTTCTGAGCCTGTTCTTAAAACTAAGCCACCAGGAGTGCGGATATCCGGGTTGATAAGGACAAATAACAGCGCTTTCCCATCGTTCAAGCCCTGGAAGTACCTTAGTTCAAAGCTATACGTTTAGCAATTTTTGTTTGACTCTTATAATTCTACTGAAGAAATAACAACTGTATATTCATTGCATTAGACTTTACCTGTTTAAAACAGTATCACAGAGACAAGAAAAAAAGGCCCTGCGCTCTCCCTCTTCAGCAGTTTTTGGAATCCACTTTTGCTTCCCACCTGAAGTGCCCGAGCTGCCAACGAAGTTAATGATTTCAATTAAGAAAAACAAGAAATTCATGAAAAAGAACAGAAATGACTCGTGCTGCAGCATTATTGACTTTACTCTCACTCCATTCAGGAGTTTCCTTTCATCTAATTAGAACAAAACAAAAAAAAACTGATTTACCTTTTGAGTAGCTCAGTAATGGATTCATTAGTTAAAATCCGAGATGGCTCTCCATCCAGTGCAATTCGATCGATGTAAATCTTGATATCTTCATAATCTACCACAGGAACTTTATTCTTGAATAGTCCCTTATCAGATTGACCATTAAGAAAACCTTTCAAGTAATCAGTGCTTGCATTTTTAGTTAAAATCTCCTCCAGGACCTGTTCTTGTATATGACCAGCATTGCTGGTTATATCCTCCAAAATCCTCGAACCAGCTTCAGTATCTCTTGGATCAAAGGTTGGCAGCATTCTGGTAAAGAAAAGAAATGCAGAATCTGAGTTTGGGGATCGGAAATATGCAGGGAAATTAATTAATGAATAAGCACGCTCAACTACATTGTCTTGAGGAAAAGATTCACACCATGGTTAAGCCCTTTTAAACCCATTGCCCAGGTGATCCGTCCTTTCATCCTCATTCCCTTCTCCAAGATGCCTAGTTAGCGTGCTGTATGTTACCATTGTTAATTTGTAATTTTGTAAACAGAAAAACTCATTGAGTTGCTTAGTCTCCTTATGCTATGCTCATCACTTGCACAATCCAAAATCACCAAATGATCTTGAATGTACCTTCGTTCGAGCTCTTATGGATCTATATCCATGCTTGAGTTCAGTCAAAATCGAATTCAAATCGAGTTCGAGTCATTTGAGTTGCTATATGAATTGAGTTGGATCTCCATATAATTTCCTTATTTAGCTTATATAGTTTTTATGTACATTTTGTCGAGCAAGCTCAATTTCGAGTTTCAGCTTGTCCTCATAATTTTCTTGAGTTAAACTCAAGCATGAACACGTGATATTCATCGAACTTGGACTCAACCTCAAATTAATTTTCTTTGATCTTGAGTTCTAGTACCTCAATATTTGGTCTTGATTTGGCTAATAACACCCCCTAGAGAGGTGATCCAAAATTTAAATGAATGGCACACTTCTAGTCGTAAAAGGAAGCTTATTCGTATGCATCTTCCAAAATATGGCAAAAATATACTAGATACCAGTTGTATTCTGCAGTATAATTAGTAGGGCAAATTATACTTTACCCTCTGTGATTTAATACTTTTCCATGTAACCTTCCTATAGTTTCCAAGGCTATGTATAAACCCTCATGTTTGGACTAAAGTTTTAAAGCGACAGAAATGGTACTCTGTAAGGGAACCAACTCATAGGGCTAAAAAATGAACTAACCTACTCAATGTTCGAATCGAGGTCACTTGGTAAGAACTCGTTCGAGTTTGGTTAACCAACTAGTTAAGCCAAATTTGAACTGCTTTTTATGCTCAATAACATTCAAACTCAATAAAAAAACTCGTTCAAACTCGATTTGGCAAATAACAAGCTAAGTTTGAACAAAATTTCAAACTGGTTAAAGTAATCAAACAAACTTGAACATTATGGTTTTCAACTTAATTAGGTTCGTTTACACCCCTACCAACTAAAATGTTGAGATTACCCCATTTAGAAATAAAAATGATTGAAATGATCAAAATATGTAAACATAGTGTGCATGACATTTTTGTCCCTTATGGTTTAGTGTTTTCCACATAACTACCTTTTATTTTCAAAATCTATACATAACATCCCTCTGGTTAACAAATAGTTTTCATATTAATATAGGGTATTTTTGATATTTTAGTAGATTATGTTACCGAATGAAAATTCGATCATTTTAACATTTTAATCCAAATCATGATGGAATTACATATAGTTTTTGAAATGGTAAGAGGTTTATATGGAAAAATACTAAATCGCAGGAGGGTAAAATGTAATTTACCCTAATTAATAGTGAAGTATTGATTTTGGGGGTTTTCAAGTAAACGAAGTTGATTTAGGTTTGTAAAAATTGACGTAAGCTCTTTGGGCTTCGAAAGAAAAAGAAAAAGTAAACGAAGTTTGCCAGATAAAAGGTGAGTAGTGTTTTGACTACCAATTTACCACAGCTTCGTCCTTCAACCAAAGGCAACAAATATCACCAAACTTATCAGCATGATAAGTGATAACCAAAGCTCTGAAAAAACTGAACTCGAAGAATTGCATATTAAGACAGGATTAACAACTTGACTGTATGAATCTTGTTGACTTTCGACCTACAAATGCAAACCATTCCAAAAAATGTAAATATATGGCCAAGCAAGCGTATCGCATAGGTAAAAAGGAAAACATATGAATCACATCAGAAACAACAGGAGGAAATTAATCAAGGAAGCCAATATACCTCACCTAAAAGGAACTTGATTGCATATAATCCTACGGCGCAAATATACCTCACCTGGAAAAAACTTGATTGCACTTTGATCCCACAGCAAAAATTTTGCAGAAAATGAAAACTTTGAGACCTAATTTTTGTCGACTGCTGTTCAGTTATGCCAGCTTAATAGCAAAGAAGTGGATCTCTCAGTAATAGGGCATGTGGTAGACAAAGTTAGAAACTTAGAGATGAATTCCAAGATTGTCGGATTGCACATGTATGTAGGACAAGAAATACTTCAGCCCACTTACTGGCTAAGTTATCTTTATTTGTGGAGGATAGAGTTACATAATGGGACTACCTTGCATTGTAAATGGTGCGTTTTGTGATATGACTGGATAGAAAGTTATGCAGGGACTTGGGAGCAGTGAAGAAGCTCTCTGACCTGGTATGGTAAGGTTGAGAAATGTAAACGAGTCGGATCAAGTTAAATTTTAACCAAGTCGAGACAAGTCTCAACCTAAGTTTATGAAACTCAAACTCGTGGTTGAGTTTGATGAGATCAAAATGTCAAATTCGAGCTTAAAAAATTAATTATTTTATTTTTAAAAATAAATAAAATATTAAAATATTAGAAATATATATGTAATTTTACTATTAACATAAAAAATTAATATGTATATATATTAATATATATAAATATAATCGAGCTCGCGAGTTAATGAACTTAATATTTTTGAACTCGAGTTTACCTTGGTTAGTTCGAACTCGATTTAAGTCCGATGTTGATCGAGTCGAGCTCGGACTTCAGCCTCTTGCGATCGGCTCGCGAGTGATTCAATTTTTTCACAACCGTAGTAAGGTTGACCAATTACTAGTGATACAGGAAGTTGTTTGCGTCAGTCCATATTCATCAAATGTTGACTGGAAATTGTATATATATACAGGGAGAGTTGCAGTTTTAGTACCCCAAGTTTACAATTTTAGACAGATTTATGACAATTAGCAGAAATAGACTAATGAATAATGGTCAACATCAAATTGCTGCTAGTCAACAATTTTTACTTTACACTTCTAGTCCTCAATGTTTTGATTTTGAATTATTATCTTCTTTTAAATTTTACACAGTGATATGAAGGATTTAGTATTAAATGAGATGTAAATTATAGGGTGATAGGAATTCTAATTAAACTTCTCTTTCCTTTTCTTTTTATTTGTTTATTTATGCCAATAGTATCCCATATGTTTCTTTTCTTTTGCACAATTAGTCTAAAATTTGTTAAAATATATATGTCTTATTGTTTCTCACTATTAATAATTAATTGACTGTGAGCTTTATTATATTTTATTTTTTATGATAACTAAAAAACTTAATTGTTTCCTTTTGAATATATACTTTTTGTAATTAATTTGATTTTTTTTTTTACATTTTAATAGGTTAACAATTGAGTTTGAAATGAAATTGATATTTTGTAGATGTTAAAATAAATCCTTTAAATCTACAGTATTAGAACATTGGATTTTAATTTATGGGAAAGAAAACAAGAAATAAAAGAAAGTTTTCAAAAGAATTCGATTATACTTCACATTGATACTTATTTTCACTAGTTTTTATAAGTACAACAGCTAATTACAAAAATTTAAAATCTACATGCACAAAACATGCAACAATTTGTGTAGTAGTAATTATAATAAAATTAAATTATAAAACTAGAATTCTCCTTTTCTTCCACTACTTTATATTTTATTTATTATTGGTATATTGTCATCCAAATTATAATTTATTTAACAAAGATATATATATAGGCTACCATCATGCTATGTCAATATAATGTGTTTTCATCAAATTTTATAGAAATTTAGAACATATTTGTTGTGTATTTAATTTAATTCATATATTATTTTATTTTAAAAGCTCTAGTTGTAAGTAAAAACCCATGGGACCTTAATGATCCAAAATTGAAATACTAGGAACTAGAAATACAAATTCAAAACTTTCGACTAATGCCAATTTGATGTTGACCATTAGTTATGATGATTTTCCATTAGTTGACCTAAAGCTGTCTAAAATCACGAACTTTGGGGACTAAATTTGTTTTTATCAAAATATTGGGGACTAATTTGGCATTTAGGCTAAACATTAGGGGACCAAAACTATATTTCTCCCAAATTGATGATCCCTTGTGTTATGAGATTATTAGATCTTCCCTTACCTTATTGCCACATGTTTTACTTTCCATTTTGAATGTATAAATTTCATTGGGTAAATTCCATTTTGACCTCCTAATCTATACCCGATTTCCCACTTCAGTCTCTAAATTTCAAAATAGAACACTTAAGTCCCCAAACTATTGAATCCATCCCAATTAAATAAAATCGTTAACAAAATCCACAAAATCGTCAGGGTTTTTCGAGCATGCAAAACAAGCGCCGTTAGTGAGACTAAATAAGCAATAATAAGCAATGAAAACTGAAATAGTCTGGACATAATTGCAAATTCGTCTATTAGGTATAAGGGCCAAAGAAATAAGTCAAAACTGCTTTGTTTCTTTCATCTTCACTTTGAATTATTCAATTTGAACAGAGAGAGAGAGAGAGAGAGAAAGAGAGAGAGAGAGAGAGAGAGAGAGAGAGAGAGAAGGTGTGAATGATACATTACCCAATTTCTACTAACAAATACCTTGAAATGATCGTGATTGTGATTCAGAGGTGAATTTTTTGTAAACATCGGAAGGAAGAGGGTTGATGGAGAAATGAGATCGCCATTGATGAACAAATGAACAACAAGAGAAAGACCGATCCGGGTAAGAGAAATGATATTAGGGTCATTGTTTGCTTGTTGGTTATTATAGTAGTGTATATAGTAGTTGGGTTATGACAGCCCCATCTTCCCCTAAGGTGAACCAAAAGGTTTGGCGGACCGCCTGCCCATCTCTCGTCAGGACTCAATCGCTCTCATCAAGTGAAATAAGATATAACTTCGAGACTAAGCGAAAAATAATTCCCAAACTTGAAACATATACTTACATTCATTTCAATCTAAAAAATAATACAATCCCAAATAAACGAAAGTTCTCAGTTCTTAATACATCCAACCCTATCCAAGCACTAGCGCGAGAAAATCGAAAAAACAAAATTCAAAAGAACTAGTCCAGGCTAGTCTGCACAGATCTCACGCTCTCGCTCGCATCCACTGTAAGGAAAACAAAACTAACGGAATAAACTAAAAGCCCAACGAGGTTCCGTACGCATAATCAAAGCAATTAAGTCCAAAGCATTTATCATTGAATAACAAAATCCATAAAACATTTAACATTTATAAAAGCAATGATAACTCATTCATTAAAAGGATACATGCTCACGTGGAGCCATTCGTTCTTTCATTCCACCAATCATTTCCTTATTCCTCCAGCATTAAAAATTTACATTTGAAAGTGAAAACCCCTCCATTGATCGTGTTTCATTTTTCCCCTTCTAGCCAATTCACTGGCTAGTCTCCACCAGATTTTATGGTCATACTCGAGTATACCAAACATTAATCCAGGGTCACCAATAGCCCGATCGAGTCCGTTTCTGGCTCGAGCCGACCGGCAACGAAGGGTAAGGACCCAATTCAGTCAAAAGGCTTACATTCATGTACAAGTAGTATTTAAATATTTAATCATTTAATCATTGTAAATTTCACATTCATTTAGGTCGAGTGCGATAAAGTACACACTCGCCTAGCAAAATTCATTTTTAGAAATCATTGAAAATATTTAACATTTAATCCAACATTCACAAATAGTCACATAGTCACAACAATCCACATAGTCATTCGAAACATAACGTACAAAGAACACTCACCTATTTAAGCAAAATAACGTCCAAAGCTTCCTTTCGGATAATACCCTCAATCACTAAGGAACCCTAATAATAACCAAGAGAAAATATTACAGTTAAACCATCCAAAGTTTAGGTGAACCAAAGAAAATCCGAATAACTACTAGTACAAAGTATAAGTATAGTTTTGGAAGTGAAAAGAGTACATTTAAACCAAAGGACATGAGTAAAATATTTGTAAAACTTATACTCACTCATAAAACTTTGAAATCTCCATTTGAGTCTAAGAAACGAAGAAAACGTATTTCTATTAGTCGTAACTTTCATTTTTCCAAGGGTACAAGTTTCAGTCAGATTCTAACTTATATACCTCTAATAAAGAAGACTTGAATACCTTAGATGATTCAAGTTAGTTTCATCCTCAACCCTTACTCAAGTTGCGAGTACATCTACCTAGCCCTCGAGTGCAAATTTGGGCAGCACGCCCTTTGTATTTACCTATTTTCCAGCCATTTATGGCTTCATTATTTTCCTCAATCAGTCCCTAAAATCACACACAAATAATCTCATTACAATAGCCGTTCAATAGACTTAAAGTCATTCCATTACAAAACCAAGTTAGAAAAGTGACCGGAAATAAGGTTTAAGGTAAAGAACAAAATGATAGGTTTGACGTCTCTTAGCGTATCGGTCACAACCGAAGCTACGCTTATAGGATTGGGGTACAATTTATACCGTTTCAAAACTAAGAGAAAGGGCTACAACTTTCATGAAGACAACTCAGCCCGGTTCACAGTTTCTCCAGGTCAAATTTACAGATTACAGAACCAGAATTTCACTGTCAGGCTGGATAACAGCACTGGGTTCAAATGACAATAACTCAGGCTACACAAGTCCGATTGAGGCGTTTTCAGATGCGTTGGAAAGCTAAAACATAAGACTACAACTTTTGTGTTTTGGCCAACTGTTGATTTAATACGGATCAAGGTGAAAAATGAAGCCAAAATGATGAAATGTCAAAACTGTCCGCAAAACTCTACCTATGGCAGTCAATGGTATTTTTGTTATTTTACATGCTACAGTCCTCGAATTGAGTTGAAATTTTACAAGCAGCTATAAAATATCATTTCCTACAACTTTCATATTTTAAACTAAGCCCAATTCAGCCTCCATCATGGCCGAATGAAACTGGTCAAAACAGGGTAGTACAAAAACTTAAAGCTGGAATTAATGCACACCAACCCGAAATTTCTTTAGGCAAAGTACACTAACACCTAAACACAAGATTTTCCATACATCAAAGCTAGTAAATCATGGCCAACCATTACACTTCACATGTGAGTAGAAATTACACTATAAAACTGAAAATTTTCATATCACCACCTCAACTCATGAAATATTGCATAAAACTATCAAAATCTCAACCATAAGCTACTAGTTTTGCACATATTGAAAGTAGGTAAAAGTTGCTAGCCAAATATACCTTGTAACCTCAAGAAAGATGATAGTTTAGTCTTTCCCCCTCCAAAATAACTCCATCAAAGCTTTTAAGCTTCCCTAGTGATCACTTGTATGGAGTAATTTCAAATTTGGTTGGCTAAAACACAAGATTTGAGCAAGTTTGGAAGCTAGAAAATGAAGAACCTTTCCTTGTTTTTCTCCATAGAACAGCCGGCTAAGACAAAGAAAATGGGAAGGAAATTGGGTCAAAATTTGTTTTAGTAAAGTGAAGAAAATTAGGTCAAAGTCCACCTCCAATGATGTAGTGACACTTGGCATTTCTAGTGTTTTAAAGCTTATCTTCTCACTCCCAATGGTTATATCATACAACAAACCTCTAATTATCCTCTAGCACCTTGTATAATAATATCACTTAGCACAAAAATCACTTAGTCACCAAAATTTTATCGCACTAGCGGGTCCCACGTCTATAATGCGCTTCAAATTTAACATACACTAACTTATACTAGGAAAATGATTTAAAACTGTACTTATTTATAAAAATGCATAAAAACTTTAATATTTTAAAAGACAGTATAAAAATGTAGGCAAAAATAAAATAATGCCTAGAAAATGTGAAAATTTTCGGGTTCTCACATGGGTTATTTGAATTGTTATTGTTGTCGGCTAGGTTTTGTAGGGATATTGTGGAATGTAAAAAGGACCAGATTGACCTTTATATGTTAGTGACAAATTATGGTAGACAAAATTGTTTAATGTCGAATATATGGACTTGAAAATGATTTGGGGTGTTTTTTAAGTCAATGTTTATGCTGTCCAAACCCTAATGTTCCCTGTATTGAAGACATTGTGGTCCTCGATCCATTGTAAAAGGTGTAAAAAAATTAATTATTGAATTACAAATTTTTTTCTTTGAACCAGGAAATAGTGATAGTGGAATTTGGCCTGAATCTTTCTCGTTGTAGACACATCATCAAGGGACCGTCACAAACTTTCCTAACAAATAGTATATAGAGGGAAGGGTTGATTTTATAGATGGATGCAACCCGAAAATGTGATCATTAGTAGCTCTAGACAAATGTGGAGAGAGGCTTGGGTATGATATAGAAGATGGTTTTGGGTCGTATTATCTGCTGCCAAGGATGACATTGGATATAGGCTTGTTCTTTTGTTTGTGTCATAGGGATTGTGAGGTGATGGTGAACACATTATCACCACATAGGGTGGCAGAAATGTTTCTTAGAGTTGGACCAGAAGGTTGTCCACAGGCTGCTAAACCCTTAAGTCAAGCTAAGAGAGATGAAGCTGCAAGGGATAGAGACAGTGATGTTATGATCATAGAAGAGGACGTCAACATTGATGAAGTGGAACAAGATGGAAGAGAAAATGTTGACATGCAGCCAGCAAATTTAGACACTAGGAAAGGGTGCAGTAGCAACTAGTCATCGAAAGTACCAAATCTATTTTCTACAAGTTTAGACAGTAGCAATGGGCCTGAAGTAGGACTAGAAACTATAGACAAGCAAGGAAACTATGCTGAAGTTGAACCAGAATGTGAGGATTTTCATTGTGTTGCTGCTGAAGATGAATCAAAAACTGAAGACATGAATAGCAAAGCGACTGAAGCTGAAATTGTGGTAAAAAAGAAAGCTGATAGCAAGAGTGATGCTGTAAAGGAACCAGAAGATGTTGAAGGCTATGATGAAGCTTCAAATGCACAAGTCAAAGAAAAGGATGAATGTAAAAATTGTAATGAAAATGCACAAAAGGCAACTTGTGAGGATCCGTAAATTTTCCTTAGTTTATAATATTTTATTTTATTTTCTCACATGCATTTTCTTTATTATACCCTATTATATTGATTTTCCAGAGATTTTTATAAGTAAGTATAGGTTTTAAATCATTTTTCATAGTACAAGTTAGTTCATGATAAGTTTGAAGTGCATTGTAGACGTGGGACCCGCTAGTGCGCTAAGTGCGATAAATTTTTGACGATTAATTGAGTTTTGTATTAAGGAATATTTTTACAAGGTGTTAGGAAATAATTAGAGGTTAGCTAGATAGATTAACCATTGGGAGAAAGAAGATAAGTTTAAACCCTAAAAGGTGCCAAGTGTTGCGACCCGATTGGAGTAGGATTTTGACCACCTTTCTTCACCTTTACTAAATCAAGAATTTTGACCAAAATTCCTTTCATTTCCCTTCTTGCTTGGCCGGCCATTGAGAGGAAAAAACACAAGAGAAAGACTTCGCTTTGTTCTTCAATTCTTGTCCAAATTTGGAGTTTCAACTGATTAAATCGCAAATCCTTCCATAAAAGTGTTATCTAAGGAGGAATAAAGGTCTTGGTGGAATGATTCTTGAAGAAGAAACCCTAAACTATCATCTTTCCTATAGTTCCAAGGTAAATTACCTAGAAATTTCCTTTTACTCTTAATAATTGCAAATTAGTGGCTTATAGTTGTTATAGATGTTGTTTTGTGGAAGATTTCATGGTTTGAGCTAGAGTTATGTTAAATTTCAGTTTTTATGGTGATTTTTCTGCCCACATGTGATGAGTAATGGTTGATCATAGAATGATAGCTTTATATTGTGAAAAATGAAGCTTTGGTATGTTAGTTTTGCTTGCCTAAAGAAATTTCCAGCTTGGGTGCAAAAATTCCAGCTTTAGGGTTTTTAATTTGAACTCCCATTTGGTTGTATTTGAAGGGTATTGTGACCCTAATTAGGTGTGTTCAATAGCTTGTGATTTATATGGGAAATTGTGGCTGAAATGAGATGAGATTGGGTGTTGATGTTAGGTGGGAAAAGTAAAGAAAAACAAGGGAAGTGCTGCTGAAATTTTCGTAGGAACCCTTGAGCAGTTTTGGAAAATTTACTATATCTTATTGTAAAAATATCCGAATTGAGTTCCGTTTATTGCGTTTTAAACTAGATTCATAGAACTATAAACCGTGAAAATTTTAGACCCTGGTTCTATCTATACGATTTATGATGATTTTTCAAACTTAACTGAAATTGCATACCTGTTCTGTCTTTTACTGGATAAAACAGCAATTTGAGACTCGAATTTGACTGACTTGTGATCTAAATCTTATAAATGTGTCTTCTGAGAAATTGGACCCCTTTGAATCTATTTTCCGACGGCATAAATTTTATCAATTTTGGACTTAAGAATCTTGAAATATGATTTTTCAAATAGTGGTGCGCAAAACTAGAAAATCCTGTTTTCCTAAAATTGTCCTTACTCTCATTTTCCACCTTAAGTTTGGAGTTAGTAAATCATTGTAGGTATGGTTTTTGATAGAAATGTAGAGTTTTGGGGTTTGTTCATGTTGTAGAACCAATCGCTACCATTTTACTCCGAAACCACACTTTTATCTCTTTGTATTTGTAGTCATTTGAATAGGCATACGACTAGTAGTCGAATCTCACTTGTGCATTCCGTTTACTCCGTTTTGGATGTGAAAACTTCAATTGTTTTACTTTGGTTATTCTTAGGGTTTCACGGTGATCAAAGCCCTACTTTGAGGTGAAAACGTTTGAAGTGATTTGTTAGAACTGGTGAGTGTACCACTCCGCTCATTTGTTACTTAACTTGGTTTTTGTTCATGCAATCTGTGATTTGAATGACTGTACTATATGTTTATTCTGTTTGAGACGAGGGTGTACTTTATCACACTCGTTCTCTTGTCTGTATGTCCATTTACTATGAAAATTTGAATATGTTATCTGTGCTTAATCTGCTGTCATTTGGACGTTACATCCAACGACCTTTCTGTTACCTCCGAACTCAAATCCTGTGGCTAGTTATTCGAGTCGAGCCGATAAGGGTCTGGTCGATTAGATAACGAATCACGGTAGTTTGTTTTTAGGAAATCTTTGGGTATTGAAGACTCTGGATTTTCGGTATACTCGAGTATTACCACTTCTGTTTCTGTTGAGGTGTTCGGGTCCGGTAAGGGGTATGTTTGGTGGACGAAATTTGGTGTAAAATGGGGTCTACGGACATGGTTGTTCTTTATACGTTGACGAAGAGTCAACGGGTTTGGATCAAGTACTGCAATGGGAATTTTGGGCTCCCGAGAGCCACATGTATCCTTTCTATCTAAAGTGTTTGTTTATTTTCCTATTTGATATGCACATGTGACTAATTGAACATGAAATTCCATGATTCTTGACTACTATTATTTTGGTACCTCATTGAGCATAATCTCACCCCTTTCCCGTTATCTTTGTTTTTCTTACAGGGGACAAACTTTGAAATCATGATTTTTGAAGAAATGGTCGAGCTAGTGTATAGGTTATTTTGTTAAGCTCTTTTACAACCGAAACCCTAATTGTATTTTGAACAGTATGAATACTTTGGCTTGTACTTTAGTTAATTTGTTCAAGACTCCGATATAAATACATGTTTAAATGTTTAACCTTGTCTATTAAGTGTATTTATTTGAGATGTTACGTTTCTATAGCTTTGGTGAACGTTTCTTGTAATCGTTGGAAGATCGGGCAAGCACGATGTTTGAAAAGGAAAGAAGAAAAATTTTGGCTGCAAAATTCTTTGGAGAATCCGGCTGAATATCCGGCCAGTTCTTGGCAGGATTGTTGGTCGGATTGGCAGGGCAAGTTGAAAAAAATTTGGATCAGCTACTGCCTCGAATCTGGCCGTTAATCCGGCCAGATTGTGACGTGGCCATTTCGCTTCGTTTTTTTTTTGTTTTCGTTTCTCTTTTCGTTGAAGTGTCCAAATGATGTTCCATTTCACCGTATGATTTGGTAAGTTCTATTTTGGATTTTGGTGGTCTCCAATTGTTCGTTTTTTTTGGGATCTATCGCGCGTACTATAGGGTTTGTGAGATTCGACTCCGTAGTCCTAGCGAGAGTTGGGCAGGCGATCCACCGAACCCTTTGGTTCTCCTTAGGAGGAGGTGGGACTGTCACAGTTGGTATCAGAGCTGTTTCGCGTGGTCTCTGCGCGAAGTGAGTTTGGACCAAGTGGTGTTATGGTCCTGATTTTGTGAATATGTTTAAAGGATTAAGTGTTTTCTTTGGGTATAAGTTGTGAACCGTGCATGTTATAAGTGTAAAAATTATTATCATAGAACTTGGATCAGCCACTGCCTCGAATTCGGCCGTTAATCCGGCCGAATATTCGGCCGGATTGTGACATGGCCATTTCGCTTCATTTTTTTTTTGTTTTCGTTTCTCTTTTCGTTGAAGTGTTCAAACGATGTCCCATTTCACCGTATGATTTGGTAAGTTCTATTTTGGATTTTGGTGGTCTCCAATTGTTCGTTTTCTTTGGGATCTATCGCGCGTACTATAGGGTTTGTGAGATTCAACTCTGTAGTCCTGGCGAGAGTTGGGCAGGCGGTCCGCCGAACCCTTTGGTTCGCCATAGGGGGAGGTGGGGCTGTCACACAACTAGCAATGAAGGTGGTATAAGGGGAACAATGTGTGATAATGCTAGACTAGAAGAGGATGAAAATGGAGTCAATGTTGATGAGAAGTTGGCAGATTCAAACTATGAGGACCAAGGGGGAGACATGACATATTAGATGAAACCATAAGAATTGGTCAAAGTATTGGAGGGGACGTAGGTGCCCATGAAGCAAGCCCTTCGCATTGCAATCAACCTATTCCTTCTCATTGCAGTGAGCAAAGAAAGAAGAAGTCAGGAGGCAAGAGAGACCCATCCATTGAAATTAATTGTTGTGATGACCCTGATATGATTAATATTGATGACATGGAATCAGAATATGACTCGAATGGTTCATTTGAATTGAAGAGTCAAAGTGAATTCGATGACGATTGGAACATAAGACAAGGAGGCCTAAATTTCCAGATTTCAATGAGCAAACAGACATGAAGAAACCATAGTTTGAAGTTGGTCAGAAGTTCGCCTTAGTCATTACATTGAGGTTGGCTATAAGAATCCAGGCAATTATGGATAGGAGAGATGTGTATTTTAAGAAAATGATACATGGAGGGTAGGAGTGAAATGCAGAAATTGTGACTGGCAGCTATTGGGGTCTAAAACACAAGGTGAAAATACCTTTCGGATAAAAACACTTAGTATGAGCACACTTATGGAAGAGTGTTCCACAATAAAAACATGACATCTAGGTTGGCCAGCAAACTATTTGTTGATGAGGTCAGGAAAGCACCATCTATGACAATGCATGAGTTGATGACCAAAGTAACTGAGGAGTTAAATGTTGATTTCAGTCTTAAGCAAGGGTATAAAACACTTAGAAAAGTGAGAGACACTATTCAAGGGTCTCATGACAAACAGTACACCATGTTGGAAGCATTTTGTGGTGAATTGAGGAGAGCAAATCAGGGATCTAGTGTGCTTGTTGAGACTGATGTAGATGAAGATGATGTTTCCAGGTTTAGAAGGCTATATATATGCTTAGAACCAATAAAGAGAGGTTTTTTAACTGGCTGTAGAAAGTGGATTGGGTTAGATGGTTGCTTCCTAAAAGGTCCATATGGTGGGCAGCTTTTATCTGGAGTTGGAATGGATGGTGATAACAAAATGTTTCAGTTGGCTTTGTCAGTTGTTAGGGTAGAAAATTATGATAACTTGAGTTGGTCTTTAGGATTGCTTGTTTAAGATTTGAAAATTTCGAACTCTAGTATTTCGTGCATTATGATTGACAAACAAAAGGTAGTATTCATTAGCTATATTACCATATCAAATTTTGTTGTTATGTTAAATTATTGATATTAATGTGGCATATGTGATTGTTGTGCTGTGTTGCACAGGGTCTAGTTCAAGCAGTTAGGGACAAACTTCCACAAGCTGAGTATAGCTGTTGTGTCCAAGACCTTTACACCAACTTCAAGCAAATGCACAGAGGCCTTGCTCTTAAAGAAAGGCTTTGGAGATGTGCAAGGACTTCATATATGACTCAATTCAAAATAGAAATGGAGATGATGAAGCAAGAATCAAAGGATGCATATGCACGGTTGGATGAAAAGGACCTTAATACTTGGTCTAGGGCTCATTTCAAGACTGGATTGGATTGCGATATATTGGTTAATAATATGTGTGAATCTTTTAATTCAATTATTTTAAAGACACGATCACTACCTACCATAGGCATGTTATAGACGATTTACTTATATTTGTTGAAGAGAGTGGAGAAGAATAGAGAGACAATGTCCAAGCATGAAGGTTAAGCTACTTGCTTACTATTTTTTATCACAAATTTTAAAGTTACACTATGTTCAATATCTAATTTGCCCTTTATTTGTCAAGTCTCTTATGTCCAGTAATTTTTGACATTCTTGAGAAGGCTATGAAAGAGCAACGCATGTGCAGTTGCTACTATGCTGGCACAATGAAGTATCAAATATGTTGTCCTTTCAGTGATCAGTTTGTCATTGACTTGGGGAGCAAGACCTGCACTTGTAGAAAATGGCAACTGAAGGGAATCCCATGTGGCCATGCAGTTGCTGCTATTAATAGGAAACGTGCCAAATCAGAAAAAAAATATGGCACCCATGTAACAGCCCCACCTCCCTCTAGGACGTACCCCAAGGTTAGCGAACTGCCTGCCCAACTCACCAGGACTACTAAGTCGAAACACATGCCAACCCTACAGAACGTGCAATAGAACGTCAAGAAAACAAACCGTCGGAAACTGAATGCACTGCGGCCACGTCAGAATCCGACCACTTTCTGGTCGGATTTTCGGCCAGATTCAAAGCAGTACCTCAAAACGGAGATGTTCAACATCCCCTGTCAATCCGGCCATGTATTTTGGCCAGATATACGACCAGATTCTCAGTAGAACTTCTCGCCAGAAAATTTTTCTTTCCTCGTTCAAGTCCCACATTTGCTCGATTTCCAACGAACACAAGAAAAGTTCACCAAAGCCATAGAGACGTACAATCTCAAACAAACACACTTAAGATACATGATAAAACACTTATATACATACATTGGAGTCTTCAACAAATTAACTTGAAGTACAAGCCCTAATATTCGTATTTATAAAAAATACCATTAGGATTTACTGTTACAGAGGATTTTAATCAAAAGAATAACTATAACTAGCTCAACTCTTATCTTCAAAAATCATGGGTCCGTTTGGATCCCTTGTTTTTACCTCTGTTTTTGAAAAACTGTTTTTCATATTCCAAATGCTACAGTAAATGTGTATTTCCAAAACAACTCCAAAAACACCATATCTAAACATTATATCAAAAACAACTCCATATGTATATTTCAATTTGTATATTTCAATTATGTATGTTATATATATTATATTAATACAAATTGAAATACACAAATTGAAAATTATATATTTATATATTATATATTATATAAATATTTATATACATTAATATTATACATAATATAATATACATAATATGTAATATTGTATACATAAATGTATAAATATTTATACATAATATATTATGTACAGAATATTATAATATATACATTATTAATGTATAATATTATTATGTACATTATTGTGTATAATAATGTTATGTATAATATATAATATATATAATATGTAATAATGTATAAATGTATATTATGTATAATATATTATATTATATATATACAATATTATGTATATTATACAAATTGAAAATTATATATTATATATTTATAAATTATAAATTATATAAATATTTATATAATGAAATATACAATAAATATTACAAATTGAAATATTATATAAACACCATATTTATAATATTATAATATTTATAATTAATATTAATATATTATATATATTAAATATTTATATATTTATTTATACATATTATAAATATTTTATTTTTATTTAAAAATATTTTTATATATTTATATAAATATTATATATTATATAAATTATATATAATATAATATATAATATATATTATATATATTATACATTTATATTATGTATTATATATAATACAATACATTTATATATTTATATTAATATACATAATATTAATTTTACATTTATACATAATATTAATACATTTATACATTTATATTAATTATATTAATATATTTATACATAATATTAATATATATTTACAATATATTAATTTATATGTGTATATAATATTCATTTATAATTTATAATAATATACACTTATACATTTACAAATATATTAATGTTATGTATTATATGTTATTCTTGGTTTTGATGATCACAAAAGTTCTTTGAAATATCTATCTAACCTTTTTCAAATATAAGTGTTTTTGCCTATCAAAGAATCAGGTACTAAAATGTCATGAAATGCAAATCTACCAAAAGAAGAAGCAAAAACAGGACACTCATGTCGGACGGCCGAAAGGAATCTGTCGGACGTCCGAAGGAATGAAGAACATCAGGAAGGAGTTTCTGTCGGACGCACATCGATCGTGTCGGACGTCCTAAAAATTCCACAAAGCTTTGATGACTCTCTGCCAAGACACTGTCGGACGCTCGCAAGGAAGTATCGGACGTCCTGAAGGATCGGACGCATGCTTCGGACGAACATCAATATCATCGGACGTCCTAAAAATTCCTCGAAGATTTGAGAACTCTCTGGACGACGTTCGGACACTGAAGCTCGGACGATAAAATTCCATCGGACGTCCGAACTTAAGTTTGGCTGTTTTTCGGACGATTGGTTCGGACGATAATTTGATCGTCGGACGTCCGAAAGCCCCAACGGCTAGCTGACTCTTCATCTGCCTTCTATCCGTTGGAAGCTTTAATGAAGCCCATTTCTGTTCCCCTTTAAAAACAAATTGTTCTGAACGAAGTAAGGACTTTTGCACACTTGGTCTACAAGATCTGAAGAGATATTTTAGCTAGAAAATAGTCTCCAAAGGAAGATTTATTTTTCAAGTGGTGTGAACTTCTTGTGAGTTTTTCTCTTGTGGTTGAAAGTTTCTTTAGTGTAGCTTTGTTGAGGGTTATCTGAGTGTTTGTAAAACTTCTTAACTTGACTAAGTGAGGCTTAGGGCAAGGAGGAAGTGCTCCCTCCATTGTACATCTAGTTGATCATCTTTCATCAAAGAAAAGTTGCTCAACCTTGTGTTTGGTCTTCAAGTTTGAGGAAAGCTTGGTAGACAATTGGTTTGATTTCCTATTTTACTTTTTGTTTAATAAAATTCTCATTGCTTATCTATACTTGTTTTTCTGATCAATATTGCTATTGTATTCTAATCAACTTGGTTGATCATTATTAGAAAAGAAGGTAAATTCTTATTAAGCAAAAAGTGCATAAAAATTGGACAAGATTTTAATCAACCCAATTCACCCCCCCTCTTGGTTGTCGTTGGGACTTACAATTGGTATCAGAGCTTGGTCTCCTTGAGATTAAGCTCTAACGGCTTGGAGTAAAGATGACAACCAGTCATGCTATGTTTGTTGAGGGGCAATCTGTTACTAGGCCTCCCATGTTTAGTGGCTCCAATTATGTTAGCTGGAAAGAAAGGATGATTATCTTTTTGCAATCTATTGATATTGAGCTATGGTTTATTGTGAGTGAAGGACCGCATGAAGCTAACTTTCTTGATGCAGATACAGGGCTGCTTCGGCCAAAAATGAGAGCTGAAATGAATGCTCAAAATAGGACTAACCTCACATTGAATGCCAAGGCCATGAATGTTCTTTATAATGCCTTAGATTCAAATGAATCAATTAGAGTGAAAGGCTGTAAATCAGCCAAAGAAATGTGGGATAAGTTAAGAGAAATCCATGAGGGTGGTGACAATGTGAGAGAACAGAAAAAGGCCATCTTGGTCACAAAGTATGAATCATTCAAGATTGAACCTCTTGAGGATATTGACAAAATGTATTGCAGGTTCACTGACTTGATCAAAGATCTCGAGGTGTTGGGCAAAGAGTACACCTTGGGAGAGAAGAACAGAAAAATTCTAAATGCATTGGGCAAAGAATGGGAAAATAAAGTGACTGCAATAGAGGAGGCTAAGGATTTAAGTTCTGTGCCTATTGAATCTATCATTAACTCACTAACCTCTTATGAGTTGAAACTGAAATCTAAAGTGCAGGAGGAAGAGGATGCTAGAGCAAAGAGAAATATTGCTCTAAAGACTACTCAAGGTGAAGATGATACAGCTCACTTGGATGATGAAGACTCGGATGGTGATGATAATGATCTTGCTCTCATCACCAGAGGCTTCAAGAGAATCTTGAATAAAAGAAAGTTTAGAAGGGGAGGACCTAGCAATCAATTCCAGAATCAGCCATCTATCGCAAAGTACAAAGGAAAACAAGATTTCAACAAGAAACAGTTGGACAAATGCTTCGAATGTGGACAGCTTGGACACTATGCAAACGAATGCCCCATGAAGAAAATGAAAGATGGAAAAGCTGATCGAAAACCAAGATTCAACAACTTCCAGATTACTTGGAATGAATGCAACTCTGAAGGGGAAGTTGAAGAAGAAGAAGAATCAGCTCAAATGGCCTTCATGGCTATTGGAAATAATGAGGTAACTTCCACACACTCTCAATCTGAAAGTGATGATGATGAAGATGATGATTTTGAATCCGTTGTTGAAAAACTGCATAATGCCTTGAAAGAATCTTATGATAAAAACAAGCAGTTAAAACAGCAAATGGCTTTTCTCATTCAAGAAAATACAAGTCTTTTTCAACAAAATAAACAACTAAAGATTGATAATGAAAGTCTTGTAAGAGCCGGATGTAATGTTCAAAATGAGCTTGATAGAAAGACAAATATTTGTGAAATGCTGAAGGAAAGACATGGTGATCTGAAAAAAAGAATGGACAACTTGGATAAGACTTTGAAAGCAAGAAAGCAGGAGTTTATCAAAAGGAACATGTCATCTACACATCCTACTACTTTTCAAAGAACATTTGCACACAACAAAAATGCACATGATTTCACAACATATAGAAGAGGTGGATTGAGATATGTCAAACCAGTACATGTTATGAACTCTTCCATTATGTGTGATTTTTGTTGTCAAAGAGGGCATTTAAAAGGTGATTGCTATGTGAAAAGAAATCTGAACAAAGGGATGAAATGCATGTGGTTAGTTAGATACAATGCTAACTTTTACGGACCCAAAAATTAAAATGGGTACCAAACACTTTCTCTTTTCAGGAAAAATGCTCAAACAAGTCCAAATGGTTCATTGATAGTGGTTGCTCAAGGCATATGACCGGTGATCCCTCTTTGTTCATAAAGCTGAAATCAAAATCAAGTGGAAAAGTGACATTTGGTGATAATGTGAAAGCCAAGACAATTGGAATAGGTGATGTTGGTAAGGATGGTGAAACTTTCATTCATAATGTGCTCTTAGTTGATAACTTAAGTTATAACTTGCTTAGTGTTAGTCAATTGTGTGATAAAGACTTGAATGTGTTGTTTAAAAAACATGAATGTATTGTGCTTGATTCCAAATATAATGTTGTGTTCAAAGGTAAGAGGTTCAACGACATATATATTGTGATTCTTGATAAAGTTGATTCTTCTAGCTTAAAATGTCTTAAAGCTTCAAATGAAGATCCTTGGTTGTGGCACAGAAGATTTTGTCATTTTAACATGGATTTACTAAAGAAAATTTCGAAAAAGGAGTTGGTTAGAGGCTTGCCAAAAATCAGTTTTGATAAGGACAAAATATGTGATGCATGTCAATTTGGGAAGCAAACAAAAATTTCCTTTAAACCAAAGTTGTGTGTATCTACTTCTAAACCTTTGGAACTCTTGCATCTTGATCTATTTGGTCCCTCTCAAATTGCTAGCTTGGGAGGTAAAAGATATTGTTTTGTAATTGTTGATGATTATTCTAGATACACTTGGGTAATATTTCTTGCTCATAAAGATGATGCATTCAAGAATTTTACTTCATTGTTTGCTAAAGTGCAAAATCTGCTTGGGTTAAAAATTGTCAGGAGTAGAAGTGATAATGGGACGGAATTCAAGTATTGTGGTTTTTCAGAATTTTGTGATCATAATGGTATAACACATGAGTTTTCTATTGCAAGGACTCCACAGCAAAATGGTGTTGTAGAAAGAAAAAACAGAACTCTCCAAGAGGCTGGTAGAACTATGTTGAATGAATGTAGGTTGCCTAAATATCTTTGGACTGAAGCGGTAAACACTGCTTGTTATGTGATGAATAGAATACTTTTGAGACCTATTTTAAAGAAAACTCCTTATGAACTGATTTTTGATAAGAAACCTACTGTTGGTTATTTCAAAGTATTTGGTTGTAAATGCTTTATTTTGAATCTTAAGGAACATCTTGGTAAGTTTGATAAAAAATCTGATGAAGGAATATTTTTGGGGTATTGTGAGAATAAAAGAGGATATAGAGTTTTTAATAGAAGGACTCTTGTGATTGAAGAAACTATACATATAACATTTGATGAATCCAATGATGATAATTCCAAAAGTTCGTGTGAGGATGATGATGTAGGTGTTCGAGAAGGAATGGAAAAGCTATCAATTGGAACTGAAGGAAGCTCTAAACCAGCAGCAACTGAAATGGAAAATGTAGTTCATAATGATCAAGAAGAGGAAGATGAAGATAAAAGTGATGATCCACTCAAAGATCTTCCCAAGGCTTGGAAATTCAGCCAAAATCATCCAAAAGAGCTTATAATTGGTGATCCATCCGAGAAGGTAAACACTCGTTCCTCATCTAGAAAATTGATTGACAATTATGAAACATTTGCTCCCGTAGCAAGATTAGAATCTATTAGAATGCTTCTTGCTTTTGCATGCTTTAAAGGCTTCAAATTGTTTCAAATGGATGTTAAAAGTGCTTTTTTAAATGGTTTTATTTAGGGATGGCAACGGGGCGGGGTTGGGGCGGGGGACCCCTCCCCCATCCCCCGCCCCGTTGCCTATTAGTTCCCCCCGTCCCCCGCCTCCTGCTCCCCCCGCCCCGCCCCGCCCCGCCGCCCCGCTTCCCCCGCGGGTGCCCCCGCGGGGTTAATAAAATTTTATTATATAATTTTATTATAATTAAATTTTAATAAATAATCAAGTACTAAAATATCAACACATCACCAAATTATTATTCATTGTAATTTTACAATTGAAACTCATAAAAACAATCAAACAGAAGTTATTTGAATACAATCCAATATGATGAAATAAATATAACTAAAATAGTCAAGTTTTCACTTTTAGTACAAATGCAATCACTAATTCATTATTGTGTTTGTGGTTTTTTTTGAGAAAAAAGTGTTATTCTATTAAGTGTAATTAGAAATTTAGTATAAATATATTAGTAAATTTAGTATAACTAATTAATAAATTCTATTAGTAGACATGTAGAATTATTCATATAATTGATAATATCAATTATATTACATAAACTAATATACATTATATAATACATCTAACTAATAATATCATTATCATAAGTTTATAACTAATTAACTTACATGTTATATATAATTATATATATACTTTTTTTTGTTTTGCGGGGGGCGGGGCGGGGGATGGGGCGGGGGTATACTCCCCCGCCCCTCGCCCCGTTTCTAAGCGGGGGGAAAAAATTCCCCCCCGCCCCCGCCCCACCCCCCGCCCCATCCCCCGCCCCGAGAGCCCCCCGCGGGGCGGTTGCCCGCGGGCACCCGCCCCCATTGCCATCCCTAGTTTTATTGATCAAGAAGTATATGTGGATCAACCCCCCGGTTTTGAAAATACAAAATTTCCAAGTCATGTGTTTAAACTATCTAAAGCTTTATATGGTCTAAAACAGGCTCCAAGAGTTTGGTATGAAAGACTAAGTGGTTTTTTGATTGAAAATGGTTTCAAAAGGGGTGTTGTGGACACCACACTTTTTACTAAGCAAGTGTTGAATGACCTTCTTATTGTGCAAATATATGTTGATGATATTATTTTTGGTGCTACTAATGAGTATCTATGTAAGGAGTTTTCCACCACTATGCAAAGTGAATTTGAAATGAGTATGATGGGAGAATTAAATTTCTTCCTTGGACTTCAAATACATCAAGCTCTTGAGGGAATTTTTATAAATCAAGCAAAATATACCAAGAAATTGCTGAAAAGGTTTGGCATGGAGGACTCAAAGCAAGTTGGAACTCCAATGTGCACTTCTACAAAGCTTGACAAAGATGAAGAAGGTAATCATGTGGATGAAAAGCATTATAGAGGTATGATCGGAAGCCTACTCTATTTAACCGCAAGTAGACCTGATATTATGTTTGCTGTTTGCTTGTGTGCTAGATTTCAATCTTGTCCAAAAGAATCACATTTGAATGCTGTAAAAAGGATTTTTAGGTATTTGAAAGGTACATTAGACTATGGTCTTTGGTATGCTAGATCTAATGAGTTTGCACTATATGGTTATTCGGATGCTGATTTTGGAGGTTGTCGTGTGGATAGAAAGAGTACTAGTGGAACTTGTCATTTTCTTGGAAATTGTTTAGTCTCTTGGTTTAGCAAGAAACAATGTGCAATCTCTTTGTCTACAACCGAAGCGGAATATATTGCCGCTAGTGCATGTTGTGCTCAACTTTTATGGATGAAGCACACTTTGAATGATTTTGGATTGTTGTATGACTGCATGCCTGTATTCTGTGATAATACTAGTGCTATAAATTTGACCAAAAATCCTATTCATCATTCTAGGACAAAGCACATAGATATAAAGCATCACTTTATTCGTGATCTTGTTCAAAAAGGTGATATATGTGTAAATTATGTTTGTTCTAAAGATCAATTTGCTGATATTTTTACAAAAGCTTTGCCATTAGATCAGTTCATTCATCTAAGATCAAAATTAGGAATAATCGAAAAATCATCTGATGCGGATACGGGTGTGCAATAATTAACTTCAACCTTGGGTCAAGGATCCTTTGGTCCACATTGGCGGTCCGATGACAAGATCAAGATCCAAGAGGGTGAAGGAAGCTTTACGAGCCTTGAGCATTCACCATATAAGCAAGGAACAAGCTAAGTTTGAAGATTTAATGGACCATGAAGTTACTTTGTTCACTTGTACGTTTGAAGTAAAGGAGTGATCTCATACTTGTTAGCTTAGTTGGTAGTTGTTTTAAGACTGTCCCGTTTAGTAGTTGTTAGGCGTTGAGTATTTTATTACTTATCGGGCCTTATAGGAAAGCCTTAAAGAGCTAGCTCTTTAAGCTCTTTTATGCGGACCGAATCTCTTCCAGGGTTATGTGGGCCAGATTTTGCCCTAGTTTTAGCCTATAAAAAGGCACCTCTTGTAAGAGTAAAAGGGAGATTATTACAACCAGAAATCGTGAGGAATTTTCCTTCAAGTTCTTAATCGAACTTACTCTTGAATTCTTGAGTTCATGAGAACAATCGAGTTCAATTTCCATTGGGAGAAACGATCCAACTCTGATAATTACAAGGTTGGGAGGTTCTAGGAGGGTCTTCCCCTAGGGTTGCCTATATCAGTTGGTAATCAGAGCATCAGGTTAATTCTCTTTTAATTGAAGTTGTTCATATCTTGTTAGTTTGTGTCTTTTGTCAAAAAAAAAAATTGTAGCGATTACTGTTCATCGTTACTGTTCCGAATTACTGTTCATCATACTGTAGCGTACTGTTCACGTTACTGTTCATCCGAGTCAAAAAAAAAAACTGTTTGGGTGTTGTCTTTTTGTGTTTTTCTGTCCAAGTTCTTGGGTTTGTTATACTTGTGTTTGGGTTGTTAGGGTTTAAAGAAAAAAAAAAAAGAGTCACGTACCTTATATTGTTTTAGTGTCCAAGTTGCTAGAGTATTGCTGGAATTTTCTTTTGAGTATTGCTGAAATTCTGTTTTGCCTATTTCTTGAGAATTGGTTGTTGTTTTTGCAAACCCTAGACACCGCAACATAATTTGGGGAAATTCTTGTGTTTCTTGAACAAATTCTTGAAGTTCTTGGACCACCAAGTCTTGTTTTGAAAATTCTTGAACAATAAACCAAGAACTAGGGTTTTCTTGGAATTGGCATAACCTTTCATCCGTTTTCTTGAACTGGTTGGTGTGATCTGAATTTGTGTCCCTTGAAGAGCCGAAAAAAAGAAAAAAAAAAGGAAAAAAACAAAACGAAAGAGAAAAAAAAAAAGGGAAGAAGAGAAAGAATTGGCTCTCATACAAAGGAAATCAAGTTTCCAAAAAAATCTTGAGTTTCCAATTCTTGGTGGGTTCCCAAATCTTGGTTAATCTCCAAATCTTGGTTGATTTCCCAAAACTTGAGTTTCCTAATCTTGATTGGTTTCCAACTCTTGAGTTCCAATCTTGATTGAATTCCAAAGACCCCAAACGACCTAACCAACCCCAAACACACCCAATTCCGTTTTCAAAACCAAACCAAACACCTTAGCCCAAACCGCCTTGGGAGTTCTTGAGTTTCTAAAATCGGTTGAGCTAGTTTTGCAATCCGATTTGACTGAAATTTGAGGACTGGTTCGTACATTATTTGAGCACCCCAAAAGCACCATTTATACTCCAAAATACTGACCAGAAATTCAGCAAAGCAACAGCTCAAAGAGAAAAAAAAAGTTTCAGCTTCGGGTAGAGTTTTTTCTAAGATTTGCAAAATTCTGCTTGGTGTCTTGTTACTTGCTTATAGAGTCATTAATTCTGGAATTTTTGAGAGTTTGAGTTGTTTTAAGAACTTCGAGAAGGAAAATTGAGAGTGAGTGTGTTTCCTTGAGTGATACACGAGTGCTTGCAAGGTAGACTAGGATACACTTGTTTTGCAGGTTAGACAATATGTCTCAAGAGGGGAACATGCCTGAGCCGTCTGAGACCGACGTGTCACTCAAACTGGTGCTCCAAACTCTTCAAAAACAAGCGGAGAGACATGAATTTGCGATGGAGAAACATGAATTTGCGATGGCACAAATATCCGACAGGTTGGCTGCCATTGAGATGCGAGGTACCGGAGATACACACCATAGGGTGTCGAGTGTTCAGAGTGCTGATCATGATGCGGATGATGAGGGGTATCATTCTCACACCTCATTTCGATCAAGGAGAAGCCAAGAGGGAGCGAGGGAAGGTCGAGGCCGACCTAGGAGAACCAATGACAATCTTGGTTCCATCAAAACTAAGATGCCTACCTTTCATGGGAAAAATGATCCTGAAGCTTATTTAGATTGGGTTAGGAGAGTTGAGCAAGTGTTTGAAGTCCACAATTACTCTGAAGAGAAAAAGGTGAAACTTGCAGCTATTGAATTTCAAGATTATGCATCTATTTGGTGGGAGCAAGTATGTGCCACAAGGAGGAGAAATAGGGAACAACCAATTGACACTTGGACTGAAATGAAGCAAGTGATGAGGAAACGATTTGTACCCTTCCATTATACCACGGACTTGTACAATCGAGAGAACGAACATAAACTCAAGCAAGAGAATGAATCTCTCAAGAGGAGGGGTTCCATGCAATCTACCTCTTTAAAGCCGGTTTATGCAAGAGGTGATAAGAAGGTTCATTCAGCATTTTCTAAGACTAAACTTAGAGTTGAACCACCTCATGCGGAGTCATTTTGGGAGACATATCAACGTTTTCTACACCAAAAACAAATGGAGTCAAATGGATGCTATCAAAGTGAGTTTTCTAAGAAGGAGATAGCTGACCCTATTCCCAACAAAGGAGTATCTCATCCTATTGAACCATTTGTTGAGGAGGTTGATGATGAGAAAACAATCGAGGGCGTTAAACTAGATAAAGAGATGGAAAAATCTGATGAGATGAGTGGTAAAAAGGAAGAAAAGAGAGAAAGTGAGACGATTGTGAGCAAAAATGTGAGGGCTTATTGTTTTTCTAACGAACTTACCTTTGCTTTATTTAGTGCTTCTTCATTTGTGCAGATTAAGCAAAGTCAAGTGAAGTTTGTCATGTCATGCTCCATTCCAAAGTCACTTGTACAATTCACTAGTTTCCATGGAGTTTGTCTTTTAGGAATTGAATCTATTTGGAATCATCTCATGGAACAATTTCAATTCAAATCTGTCCATACCAAAGGGGAATCACGTCAAATCCACCATGAAGGGAGAATTCCGAAATTTGACTCTTATTTGCTACCTATGGGTCATTCATCATCTTTACCTTCTTTTGAGTATAATTTCCATCCTAACACTTGTATTTCTTATCCAGATTTTGAAGAAAAGTGTAAAAGGCTAGCCATGCCTTCTCAAATTGAATCAATTGGTGAAAGGAATGATGAAGTGTCAAAGGGAGTTTTCACACTTAAAACTTGTTCTATACCTTCTTACCATTTAGTTGATAATGTACCATTACTTCTTTACCCGATTTCAAATTTGTTTCAAGTTGAAGTTTATTTTGTTTTTGTAGGTTGTAAAGCTGTCCACAATTTTCCAGTTTTGATTCAAGACTTACAACCTGATTTTGTGCTTATTCCAACTAAATGTGGTGATCTTTCATGCTTATTCACTCCGCCAAAAGCTGGTGGCCAAGTGCTCAATTTGTCAACTTCAACTTGTGCTAGTTCGAGTAACTCTCATGAAGTGGAATTCAATTGTTTGCTACCTTATATGTTGGAAGATGAGAAATTGTGTGTCACGCAAGATCCCAAAGCTGTCCTTCACAAGTTGTTTAGTGCCTCATCCATGCAACAAGTTACTCCCATTTTATCCAAGCAAGATGATTCAAATCAATGTCAACTAGTGCTGGATTTTACACCTTTGCACAATCAAGGTGTCAATGTGAAGATCCATGACCAAAGACTAATTAGAGAGTTTTGGATTGCCACTTGGGATTTTCACACGCCTTACACAAGCTCTTTCCTACCTTGGCGCATGTCCTTGTTTGAGCGCTTCCCGAAGCTAACCAAACGACATGCAACATGGCTAGTAGTCATTCGTCTACTTCCAACACTGCTGTCCTTTAAGCGCACCATCGATTTGTGGACAACTCACTTTCAAGAGGAGACTTTGAAGATTCGAGGACGAATCTTTTCGAGGAAAGAGGGAATGATGCGGATACGGGTGTGCAATAATTAACTTCAACCTTGGGTCAAGGATCCTTTGGTCCACATTGGCGGTCCGATGACAAGATCAAGATCCAAGAGGGTGAAGGAAGCTTTACGAGCCTTGAGCATTCACCATACAAGCAAGGAACAAGCTAAGTTTGAAGATTTAATGGACCATGAAGTTACTTTGTTCACTTGTACGTTTGAAGTAAAGGAGTGATCTCATACTTGTTAGCTTAGTTGGTAGTTGTTTTAAGACTGTCCCGTTTAGTAGTTGTTAGGCGTTGAGTATTTTATTACTTATCGGGCCTTATAGGAAAGCCTTAAAGAGCTAGCTCTTTAAGCTCTTTTATGCGGACCGAATCTCTTCCAGGGTTATGTGGGCTAGATTTTGCCCTAGTTTTAGCCTATAAAAAGGCACCTCTTGTAAGAGTAAAAGGGAGATTATTACAACCAGAAATCGTGAGGAATTTTCCTTCAAGTTCTTAATCGAACTTACTCTTGAATTCTTGAGTTCATAGCTTAGGATTCAAATCTGACTTTATCGATTAGCTTGTTCCCTAATCGTGGTGTCTCTTCATCCATCATTATTTGCTTAAGGTTGCTGATTGCCTTTGTGTGTCAGAGGTCTTGAGTTCATGAGAACAATCGAGTTCAATTTCCATTGGGAGAAACGATCCAACTCTGATAATTACAAGGTTGGGAGGTTCTAGGAGGGTCTTCCCCTAGGGTTGCCTATATCATCATCTTAAGTTTTTTGGGTCTTCGGACGTCCGAACGAAATGAACGGACGTCCGATGATGTTCTTCAGCCATTTTTCCAGATTGCGCCTGTTCGGACACAGCTGTCGGACGCACAACTTCGTTCGGCCGTCCGACAGTGCAACGGCTCACTTTTTAAATTAACTTTCTCCCTCATTTGCTTCAAACTCTTCTCTTCTATTTCCTCTCGGACGAAAACCCTCTCATTTCTCACCCTCAAATTCATACCATTCTGAAGCCTTCATTCCCAAATTGACTCAAACAAAACTTTTCCTGATTGATTGCGATTCATTTCTCCTGATTATTTCATCGAATCGCAAAACATTTCGCAAATTCCCAAATTTTCCTCAAAACCCTACTTTCTCATAACCGCTCTGTCAAATCTTGTTCAAGGACTTTGTGTCCCAAAATTTCTGTGCGATTCACTTCCCTACTGCTGTGTGCATCATTTGCATCCTTCATTTCACACATTTCGCACAATGGTGAATCTAAGGGGAGGAAAGGTTACTGCCGGACGCAAGCATCCACTCAGGGATGATGATGAGGATCTTCCTACTGTCAAACGGACATCCAAACGCTTCAAAAGGGGAGCTATCAAGGGTCAAATGTCACGGCCTACACCACAACCCTCCTCTCAGCCTGAATCTGGACAGGGGACATCTTCTCAACCGCCTCCAAAATCAGCCCCACTCCCTCCATTCTTTGATGATACAGCAAGAGACAAACACTCCTTGATATCCCAGAAAGGTGTCATCCCTCAACGCACTGTAAACCCTTCTGAATTTCGTCTCATAGGTTTAGAACCCATTCTGAAGTTGTTTGCGTTTCAGAAATGGTTGCATATCATTTCTATGCCAAATGTTTACTATCCTGAAATGCTGCATCAATTTTTTGCTAATTTTAGGAAAGGCTCTGACCAAACTGAAATCTTTTCCAGGGTTAATGGGATAGACTTAATCTTTGACTCTGAAATTGTGAATTCCATTTTAAATACTACCATTGAACGCGGGTGCAAGGATAAAATTGTAAATTTCTTTTCCTATGAAGAGCACCCAAATGCTGATAATCATTTTGATGGGGCTAAAATGTTGACCTATTTTAAAAGAAGTTTTTCCTCCCCTACTGATGCTAAACTGAATGATCTTGCCCCTGTGAATTTAATTGCTTTTTCTATCATTTCAAACCTGCTTGTGCCTACTGATGGCCATAGAACTGATGCAAACAAAATGGAGTTGTACCTCTTTTATTGTCTTCGAGAAAAAATTCGAATTGATTTTGGTTTTGTCATGTGCAAGTTTTTACTTCACTATCCCACTGACTCTCGCAGAAAACTATCCTATGGAAAGTTTCTTCAAAAGATTTTTGAGTTTTTCAAAGTTCCAATTTTAGGTGTTTGTCCCAAAGAAGCATCTTCTCATGCCTTTACCAAAGGATACTTTGAAAGGAAAAATCTTGTTTTTAAAGATAATATGTGGTCTTATAAGGAGGCATCGTCCAGTGAACGTAGGTCTAAGGCTGCACATGATCCTTCATCTATTCCACTCACTCCCATTCATCCTAGAAAATCTGCCACTAAGGCATCTTCCTCCTCCAATGGTGGAGTGATTGAGCTTCTTCATGAACTCAAACAGCATGTTCTTCTTCTAGAACATGGCCTAATGCTCACCATGTCCTCTGAGCAACAAACTGCCTATCTAGACAAAAAGAACCTTCTCTTTCCCCCACCTGTGGTTGAGGAAGTGTCCCATGACAAAGAGCCACACCCCACTGATCCAAGCTCATCAATTCCAGACCCTGGTTCATCAACTCCTGTGACTCCTCATGGTCCTTCCACAGCAAATAAAGGCAAGGAACCAGTTGAAGTGGATGCTGAAGCTGATGAAGAAACTGAAGAGGAGGACCTCTCCCAATATCAGCTCTCTCAAAGAACTCCTGGATCCACATAGTTCACTACTTAGGACATTTGCATTTTGTTTGTCTATTTTATGTGTAATGGTTAACATTTGTAACCTTCTTTTAATGTTTTTTTCTTGTTGGTACTGTATGTTTATGTTAAGTATTTTGAATGATGACTGTGTTTATGGATGTTTAAGTATTTTGGTGCAATGAATTTGGTTTTCATTGATGAATGTGTTTGTGGATGTGTTGATGTGATTGGTTGCCCTTTTGTGATGACAAAAAGGGGGAGAGGACTGGATTGATTGATGATTGGTGTTTGATGATTGGTATTGATTGATGATTGATGATTGGTGATGTTGGATATGTTGGATTGACTGTTTAAATTTGGATTGGCTGATATGCTTAATTGTCATATTTTTGGAAAATTGTTTAACTCGGATGGGCAGCCAAGTGAGGGGGAGCTTTTTCAAAAGTTTCAAAATTTTATGATTCACTAAATAAGGGGGAGCTTATACTACAATCATCAAATCTCATTTCAAACTTTTGTTTTGTCATCATCAAAAAGGGGGAGAATGTTATTCTTGGTTTTGATGATCACAAAAGTTCTTTGAAATATCTATCTAACCTTCTTCAAATATAAGTGTTTTTGCCTATCAAAGAATCAGGTACTAAAATGTCATGAAATGCAAATCTACCAAAAGAAGAAGCAAAAACAGGACACTCATGTCGGACGGCCGAAAGGAATCTGTCGGACGTCCGAAGGGATGAAGAACATCAGGAAGGAGTTTCTGTCGGACGCACATCGATCGTGTCGGACGTCCTAAAAATTCCACAAAGCTTTGATGACTCTCTGCCAAGACACTGTCGGACGCTCGCAAGGAAGCATCGGACGTCCTGAAGGATCGGACGCATGCTTCGGACGAACATCAATATCATCGGACGTCCTAAAAATTCCTCGAAGATTTGAGAACTCTCTGGACGACGTTCGGACACTGAAGCTCGGACGATAAAATTTCATCGGACATCCGAACTTAAGTTTGGCTGTTTTTCGGACGATCGGTTCGGACGATAATTTGATCGTCGGACGTCCGAAATCCCCAACGGCTAGCTGACTCTTCATCTGCCTTCTATCCGTTGGAAGCTTTAATGAAGCCCATTTCTGTTCCCCTTTAAAAACAAATTGTTCTGAACGAAGTAAGGACTTTTGCACACTTGGTCTACAAGATCTGAAGAGATATTTTAGCTAGAAAATAGTCTCCAAAGGAAGATTTGTTTTTCAAGTGGTGTGAACTTCTTGTGAGCTTTTCTCTTGTGGTTGAAAGTTTCTTTAGTGTAGCTTTGTTGAGGGTTATCTGAGTGTTTGTAAAACTTCTTAGCTTGACTAAGTGAGGCTTAGGGCAAGGAGGAAGTGCTCCCTCCATTGTACATCTAGTTGATCATCTTTCATCAAAGAAAAGTTGCTCAACTTTGTGTTTGGTCTTCAAGTTTGAGGAAAGCTTGGTAGACAATTGGTTTGATTTCCTATTTTACTTTTTGTTTAATAAAATTCTCATTGCTTATCTATACTTGTTTTTCTGATCAATATTGCTATTGTATTCTAATCAACTTGGTTGATCATTATTAGAAAAGAAGGTAAATTCTTATTAAGCAAAAAGTGCATAAAAATTGGACAAGATTTTAATCAACCCAATTCACCCCCCCTCTTGGTTGTCGTTGGGACTTACATTATATATAATATAATACATTTATAATGCATTTATATATTTTATTTTATATAAATATATAAATATATTTATTTATAAATATTTATAAATGTATTATAAATGCATAAATGTATATAAATATAAAGATATAAAAATTATTAATTATAAAAATACCCAAAAATATGTTTTAAAAATACCTCTAAAAATAATCCAATAACATCTACAGTAAAAGTTTTTCATATAGTTTTTAAAAAACAACCCCAAAAATAACTAATTCAAACGCACTTGTATTTCAAAAACGAAATGCTACAGTGCTGTTTTTGAAAAACAACCCAAAAAACAGCTAATCCAAACGGAGCCCATAGTTCCCAAAATATTGTCCCCTGTAAGGAAAGCAAAGATAACGGGGGTGAGTTTTCGCTCAATGAAATATCAAAAGTTCAAGCAGCCAAGAATCATGGAATTTCCCTTTTCATCAATCAAATAGAAACAACAGAAAAAGAGATGAACAAACGCCTCAGTTAAACATAGTAATTCACATAGAAAGGATATATATGGTTCTCAAGAGCCAAATTTTCGTTGCAGTACTTGGTCCAACCTTGTTGACTCTCCGTCGTTTAAAGAACAAATATGACCGTAGACCCTATTTTACACCAAATTTCGTCCACCAAACATACCCCTTACCGGACCCGAACATCAAACAGAAATAGAGGGGGTAATACTCGAGTATACCAGAAATTCAGAGTCTCCAATACTCAAAAATTCCACAGATACAGTCCCCATGGCTTGTCAATTTACCTCGACCAAGCCCCCTTGGTGGTTCGATTCAATTAACTACTAATTAGGTTGAGCTCAAATTTCACAGTAAGGTCGTTGGATACAAGCCTCCAAACGACATCAAATCAGACACAAGTACAGAAATTTATACAGTAACTAGCCAAACAGGCAAGAGAACGAGTGTAATAAAGACACCCACGTCTCATCCAAAATAAATAGAGGTCACAGTCATTTAAGTCACAAATTGCAAGTACAAGTAAACCAGTTAAGTAGCAATTCATGCGAGTGGGTACACTCACCAGTTCAAGCAAAAAGGACTTCAAAAGTTTCCTCCCGAAGTACGTTCAGGATCGCCAGCACGTCCTAAGGACAACCAAGATAAAACAATTATAACTCCTATATCCAAAATCTAGTGAACGGAATTCACAAGTGAGACTCGATTACGAGTCGTATGCCTATCCAAATAAACTACGAATGCAAGGATACAAAAGTGTAGTTTCGAAGTGAAAAGGTAGCGATTGGTCCTAAAAACATGAACAACCCCAAAACCCTTCATTTCTACCATAAATCAACTCAAACTTGAAGGAAACAAGTATCCCCAAAAATTGGACAGCATTTCCCCTAAATCTTTACTTTTTCATCCTACAATCAACACCAAAACTTATATCAATTCTACCTCAATAGCAACCACAAATCACAAGTTATTACATGTACTTAATTAGGGCCACAACACCCTCTACATATAACCATTTGATAGCTCCACCACCAACTACAATCAAGCCCAAAATTGAAAATCCTAATCTGAAATTTACACACATAAGCTGAAATTTTCTCTAGGCAAGTCAATCTAGCATATAATACCCCAATATTTCCCATAGCAAAGCTATCAAACCATGGCCAATCATTAAGCATCATATGAGGGCAGAAAATTCACCATAAAAACTGAAATTTCCATATCATTACTTCCACCATGAAATTTTCTCATAAAACTACTAATTTCTCAACCATAAACTACCAATATGCAAGTAGCAGAAGTAAAGGACAATTTCTTGTCTTATATACCTTAGAACCTCAAGAAAGATGGAAACTTAGGACTTCTTCCTCCAAAATCACTCCACCAAAACCTCTAAACCTTCTTAGTGAGCAACTTTTATGGAGTATTTGCACAATCTATGGTTGGAACTCAAGATTCAAGCAAGATTGCGAGTTGGAAAATGAAGTTTTCTCCCTTGTTTTTTCTCTCAAGAGGGCCGGCCAAGCTAGAAGAAAAGTGAAGATGATTTTAGTCAATTTTGGATTTTTAGTAAAGGTATGAAGGTCTTGGTTAAAGTCCAACATCCATGGGCTTCGCGACAAATGGCGTCCTAGGGTTTAACCTCATTCTTTTGTCTACCAATGGTTAATCTATCTAACTAACCTCTAATTATCCCTTAGCACCTTATAAAATAACATCCTTTTATACAACCTTCAACTAATTGTCAAAATTTTATAGCACTAACCGTACTAGCGGGTCCCACGTTCATAATACGCTTCAAACTTAACATGAACTAATTTAAATCAGGAAAATGATTTAAAAACTATTCTCACTTATAAAAAATAATCTGAAAACTAAGATAATAAGGTAAAGTATAGAAAATGTATGTAAGGAAACAAAATAATTAATATAAAATAAAAAAATTTTGGGTTCTCACGACCCGCCTACTGGAAGAGTACATACATGAAGAGTTATGAACTTGTGTTGAATCCAATCAATGGTCCTAATCTGCAGGTCCAAGTAGATTTACCACCAATGAGGCCTCCAAAATTTGGGAAATCACCTGAAAGACTAATAAAGATGAGGAAAAATGGACCAGATGAAGATAGGAACAAACAGTTATATGTGAATCCATCTAAACCTTACAAAGTCAGCAAGATTTGCACTAAGATGAGCTGTAGTCTGTGCAAGAAATACGGATATAATAAGAGGAGCTATCCTAAAAAAACCAGCAAACTGCTGCAGTAGAAAAGGGACTAGATGGGCATATGGATAAGGAATCTAGTGGGAACAACAAACATATGCCATCAGAAATGAAACAAGGCATACTAGTACTAGTCCAAGTATTGCTAATGTCACTCAATTAAGTACACAAGAGAGCTGCACAGCTGCTCCTCAAAATTAGATTGAACAGAAAATTGATGGAGAACAACCAATTAAGGGCATAAGAAAATGCTCATTTTACAAGAAACCTAGCCATTCAAAGAAAGGTTGCAAGCTGAGGCAATGGATCTTTAGAAAGTCACTGGACATGACTGGAGAACTTGGACTCAATAGTGTTGCATCTGATTAACCCATATGAGACAGCTTCAAAGGAAATTGAATTTGGACATGTCAGTGCTTTGAAATTTACATTTGTTGCTGTGTGAGATACAAATATGTTCACTCTCCTATTAACTACTTGTTATCTCCTGACATGTAGTTGAAGTCCAATATTGGTGACAAACTTTATTCATACAATCTAGGGATAACAATGAAACCACCAAACTCATACATTGATAATAGGTAGACAGAAGAGCTGGGTTCAACTAGTTGTGTCACCAGACGACTTCAACCAACCTCTTTCACTTGGATCTGTCTACATTGCAGGCAGTAGCAGGTCATATGAATAATTCAACTAGCATTGGCCAATGTTCAGCTCTATAGGAATACAAATGAAGTTGCGAGGTTGGGAAATTTAAATCACAAACGAAAATAGTTGTGTTTTGTAAATGGCAATGTGCAGCTCTATGTTTAGCTGGGTTTTATGAATTTCTATTGCTATAAATTGTTCATATTATATTTTGGGGAGTTGATGCTTTGTAAATGGCAACTGATGTTGTAAATGCCAAGAAATTTCTGCTGTTGTTTTGTAAATGTGTGAAACGTCTGGTCTTTTGGTGTAAGGCTAAACATGATCAAATTCAGTCCATTTTCAATTGCATCTACTGTCTCAAACAGTTGGTGGTGTTACAAATGTTTACAGGTTTATCATTTATTGTCAAAAGTAGTTCAATAAGTTGGGACACTTCAGTCTCTCAACTATACGAAAAAGGATAGTTCAATCCCAATGCTTCATTAGCTAGGGAGACTTAGGTCCCTAAAGTTCAAACAAAAGAGCACGTAATCCCCTAAACTATAAATTGTATCCAAAATTAGTGAACCTAGTGCTCCTTCAAGCATATGCTACTTTACACCAGAATCGCAGCTTATATAGAGAGACAAAAATTACATCTTTTCCATCCCAATTACATAGCACCATTGTGCATTGCATTGCATGTTGCACTATGTTATTCTACTACACCATTGCTTCTTTTCCTACATAGATGGACATGTTTCTTGTCAAACTCCAATGATGACCTTTATGGCCCAGATTTGAACAAAAGGATCCATACAAGAGCAACTACCCAGTGAAGAAACAAGTACAACTTTAGCCTCCTTAGTTTTGCTTCATGCAGCTTTGAGTTCTTTTGCAACCTCTCAATCTCAGATTTCAATTTGTTTTTTGTTCTTATTAGTCCAGGGATTATATCCTTGGACCTTTGACACATCTCAAGATCCACCCAATCCCAATACCTACATTCCACCGATTCTTACATTAACAACACCATTGAGAGAGTAAATACAAGTTTACTTAGGTGCATCTCATAGCATCTCCCCCTTAGCCAAAATATCAAAATCCAAAACATCCAAAATAACTTCCCTTACATCAGAATAACTCCCCCTTACATATTGCATCCCTTACTCAGTCAAAACACCAAAATCATTAAAATCATCAAAATATCATTAGATCATCATTATTCTCCCTCTTTTTGTCATCATAAAATTAGAGAGATATTGCCATAAAAAAATAACAATAGTTGCAACCATCATCAGTCAATAACAGAAAAATAACACCAAAAGAGAACATCCAATTGGTCAAGAATTTTTGAAACCAAAAGATAACAATATTCAAACCAAGTCGATTTTGAACTTTTGCAAATAGAAAAATAAAATTTTTAAAAATATCATTTTTTATGAGTAAGAAAAATCACACAAGTGTATCTAGAATAATCATCAACAATGACTCGACAATATCTCTTACCACCCAATCTAGCAATTTGTGTAGGACCGAACAAATTAAGATGTAAAAACTCTAATGATTTTGAAGTAGAAGCACAAATTTTTGCGTTTAAAAGAGAATTTGATTTGTTTTTCAAATTGACAAGCATCACAAATTTTATCTTTTTCAAACTTAATTTTTGGCAAACCTCTAACAAGATTCTTTTTGAAAATTTCTTTTAACAAATCCATATTGAAATGACAAAGCCTTCTATGCCACAATCAAGAATTTTCATTTGAAATTTTAAAACATTGAAAGTTAGAGGGATTAATAGTTTCAAGAATCACAACATAGATGTCATTGAATCTTTTTTCTTTGAAAATGATGTTAAATTTTGAATCAAGAACTAAACACTCATACTTTATGTATAAAACAAACAAATTTTTATCACATAATTGACTAACATTTAGCAAGTTATAACTCAAATTATCAACCAAAAGAACATTATGAACGAAAGTCTCACTATTCTTGCCAACATCTCCTATTCCAATTATTTTAACTTTCATATCATCTCCAAATGTCACTTTGCCACTTGATTTTGGTTTGAATTTGATGAATTGTGATAGATCACCGGTCATGTGTTTTGAGCATCCACTGTATACGAACCACTTTGATTCCTTAAGGATATTCATCAAGTTCACCTACACAAGAGTTCAAGAACTAATATTTGGTACGCTTTAATTTTTGGATTCTTGAGAATTAGTATCATGTCTAATTATCCACATGCATTTCATGTCTTTTCTCATATTCTTTCTCATACAGCAATTGCTTTTCATGTGACTTTTTTGACAATAAAAACTACACATAACCAACAAGTTATTTGCATAAACAAGTTTAATAAATCTTACTTGTCTTTTCTTATAAACAACAAAATCATTTGCACCAAAATTTATTTTCTTCTCATAAGTGCCAAGATGAAGTTTTGTTTCATTTTCTTGAAAACAGTTTTGTTTCTTATATTGGAGAAACTCATTTAAATTATCCATTTTTCTTTTCAAATCACCTTGTTCCTCTTTGAACATTTCACAAAGTCTTGTTTTTCTATCAAGATTATTTTGTAAATCAATCTCATTCTTTTTCAAGAAATCATTTTCAATTTTCAGTTTCTTGTTTTCTTGAAAAAGGTATACATTATCTTGAAGAAAAAAAAACTAATTTTGTGTTTTAATTCCGTGTTTCTAGCATAAAATTCTTTCAAACTATCATGCAATTTTTCAATAAAAGATTCAAAATCATCATCACTTTCAAATTGAGGGTTAGAAGTTGTTACTTCATTATTTCCAATAGCCATAAAAGTCAATTGAACAGATTTTTCTTCTTCTTCAATTTCACCATCGGAGTTGCACTCATTCCATGTGAATTGAAAGTTGTTGAATCTTGATTTTCTTTCAGCTTTTTCTTCTTTCTTTTTCTTCATTGGACACTCACTCATGTAGTGTCCAGGTTGGCCACATTCATAGCATTTGTCACCTTATTTCCTTTGTTTCTTGCATTGTTGAATTGATTTGGAAATGAATTGCTAGGTCCTCCTTTTCTAAAACTCCTTTTGTTGAAGATTCTCTTAAAACTTTTTGTGATGAGAGCAAGATCATTGTCGTCAACATTCATATCTTCTCCATCCAAGGAAGACGAGCCATCTTCATCTTGAAATGCTTTTAGAACAATGCTCCTTCTTATCTTTGCATCTTCTTTTTCTTGTACCTTAGTTTTAAGTTTCAACTCATAAGAGGTTAGAGAATTAATAAGAAATTCAATAGGTATATAATTCAAATCTTTAGTCTCTTCAATAGCAGTCACCTTACTCTCCCAATTTTTGGACAAAGTATTCAAGATTTTTCTATATTTCTCTCCTAAGAAATATTCTTTTTCTAGAATCTCTAAATCTTTAATAAGATCATTGAATCTACAATACATTTTGTCAATATTTTCATGAGATTCCATTTTAAACGATTCATATTTAGTAATCAAGATAGATTTCTTTTATTCTCTAATATTTTCACTACTTTCATGAATTTCTCTCAATTTATCCCAAATTTCCTTAGTTGACTTACAGCTTTTGACACTAATAGATTCATTTGAGTTTAAAACACTTTATAACACATTCATAATTTTTGCATTTAAGGTGAGGTGGGTTCTATCATCACTAGTCAATTCATTTCTGATTTTTTATTTTGATCTATGAGTAATTTTATCTATTATAGAGGCATCATATGGATCTTCATTAACAATAAACTACAATTCAATATCAATCGATTGCAAGAAGATGATCATTTTTTATTTCCAACTCATATAATTTGACCCATTAAACATTGGAGGTCTAGTTATAAACTGTCCTTCAAAAAACATGGTATTATAGATTATCATTTTTACTCCTAAGCCGCTTGAGTTTAATCTTTAGGAGATCAAAATCTGATACCAATTGTTAGACCCGAAAACAATCTAAGAGAGGGGTGAATTAGGTTTATTAAAAAGCTAATCAAATTATGGGCACTTTTTACTCAATATGAAATTTACCCTCTTTTCTAAGTGATCACATAATAAATCAATGGGTTAAAAACAAAAAAGCCTCCTGTGCTAAACCTAATATACAAATAAGCCCCTTATGATTTCAAAATATACAACGCGATACCTCATGTTTTGAACTAAGTTGTAATCGTGACGGAAATTGGTAAAATTAACGGGACTGATGTACTGAAAGCTAAATACAAATTCTTTATACTTAATTTTTAGCAAATATTCCTATTGTACCCCTTAACTCCCAATAAAACTAGCGATGCTTGTGTACAGAAATCGATTTTCTACTTGATTGAGAGAAAAAGAAATCTTCTTTTGTTTTCCCTTTTCTCCCAAAAAAACAAAACAACCAGCAGCAATCGTACATCCATTCATACTCCCATGTCCAGTATCTTTCCAGTTTTTTACGTCTGCACTCATGAGAATCCCTATTTGGGTTCTCTTGCTCGTCACTCTCTGATTCTTTTCCACTCCACTTTTATACGAAAAGACTCCAGACTCATTCTTTTCTTGAATTTGTGTCCCTGATTTTTTTTCTTTGTCTGCATTAACTGCTCCAGCCTTGAATTCTAACGCCTTCTACTCATCACATTGATCAATCCTGTCTGGGCTTCGGTTTTTTTATCGATATTTCCATTTGGGTTTTAGTGGGCTTCTGTTAAATTTTCTCTTTTGTGATATTGTTTCCCCCCTGAATTCTTCTTTTGCTGCAGTAACTGCTCCAGTCCTTAATTTCAGCTCTACAATTCTTACTGGGTTTTTGTTTCTTGATCAAAATTTTATACGCGCTTTCCTTGAATTTCGACGATACCAGGGAATTAGTGGGGTTGGTGGCTTAAAATCATCAGTCTTGAAAAAAGCCAGGAGCCAAGAAGATATAGGGAAATGAAACATGTCTTCGTCGTTGGGGAAAACAGTGTCAGCTTGTTGGCGACCTTTGAGTCAATATGTACGTATGAACAGGGATGATAATAGCAACCGCAATATTAACAATGAAGATGCTAGTATCACTATGTTAGGCGAGGAAGATGACCCCTCGATTTGGTACAAAGATCTTGAGAAGCATTTTTGTGGAGAATTCTCTTTTGCTGCGGCTCAGGCCAACAGTAATGCTTTTAATATACTGTAATGCTTTTAATTTGAATGAGGAGTGAACTGGTGCATGTTTGTTCTTTTGCAAAAGTTTTGGCCAAGAAAGTTGCTAGACTGAAGGAAGAGAGAATGGAGAAAGAATAATTTGACTGTGTTCAATATGCTTTTGGTTATTTATACAAGGGTATTTTGGTCCTTTCATCGGTTCCCGTTAATTTTACCGATTTTCGTCAGGGTTACAAGTTAGTCCAAAGCATGAGGTATCGCGTTGTATATTTTGAAATCACAGGGGGCTTATTTGTATATTAGGTTTAGCACAGGAGGCTTTTTTATTTTTAACCCTAAATCAATCAATGAATGAACAATATCACTTGAGAGAAGTAGAACAGATAAGCAATTTAAGAATCACAATATAACAATAAGTAAATGAGAAGAAAGAAATTGTAAACCAATTGACTACCAAGTTCCTCTTGAACTTAAAGATCAATTCAAACAAACTTTTTCAAATTGATGATATACAACCAATCTTGTGTACAAAAGTAGGCTCACTTCCTCCTTGCCCCAAGGTCTACTCGATCAAGTTAGGAAGTTTTACTATCTCTCAGGACAACCCTTACAGAACTATACTATTGAAGTATTCACTCACAAATGAAAAGTTTACAATGAACTTTTGCACACTGAAAATACAAAAGATATAGAATAGTTTTAGTGAGAAAACACTCTCCAAGGAAGATTTATAGTCTTGGTGGTGTGAAATTCATTGTAACCTTTTCATTTGTGAGTGAATACTTCAATAGTGTAGTTCTGAGAGTTATTCTAAGCGATAGTAAAACTTTCTAATTTGACCGAGTGGAGATTGGGGTAAGGAGGAAGTGAACATTCTTTTGTACACAAGATTGGTTATATTTCATCAACTTGAAGAAGCTTGTTTGAATTAATCTTCAAGTTCAAGAGGAGTTTGGTAATCAATTGGTTTGCAATTCCTTTCTTCTCATTTACTTATTATTATGTTGTGATTCTTAAATTACTTATCTCTTCTACTTCTCTCAAGTGATATTGTTCATTGATTTATTGATTTATTGTGTGTTCACTTAAAAAAGAAGGTAAATTTCATATTGAACAAAAAGTACCCATAACTTGATTAGTTTTTTAATAAACCTAATTCACTCCCCTCTTAGGTTGTCTTCGAGTCTAACATTTAGTTCATTTGTTAGTTGTCTAAATAGTAATAGTTGGCCAAATGTACTAGTGTTAGTCATTTGGTTAACTAGAGTTAGTTGATAGTTAGTGGATAAAATAAAGTTAAGACTATTGTCTTAACCGTAGTTAGGAATCAAGTTAGCCTTGTTGGCTTAGCCAAATTGGAATCCTAGTAGAATTAGGATGTTATAGTCGTTTCCTTTATAAGGGCCGAGACCACTTGTGTAATTCATTCGATCATCATTCAAGAAATAAAAGAGAGAAATTCTCAAATTGCTTCCTTGAAGCTTTCTTGAATTTCTTAGAGTGTAAATCTAAGAGTTCAATTGACTTATCAACTAAATCTCAGGTTTTGGTTGTGCGGTCTTCTACCTTATACCAAGGTTCATTGTTCACGTGAACAATGGGTTGAGGTCTTCCGCTGTGTTCGTGTTCAAACCTTGATATCAATCTAGATCCTCGGGCTTGATTTGCTACAGGTGTCGTCACGGGGTTGGAGGGTTCGTATCACTGTTTATATGCTAAATTGGAGTATAGTGTGGGATTTTCTCAGGTGCCTTGTCATTCAGCTCTAAACTCACATTTTAGTCTGATTCAATGATCATATTTCTGTAACAAATATCCCTTGCCATACTCAACCCATAAATGATGGCCCATAGTTCTACTACCATGTTTTTTGTAGTTCCCAAGCTGACACCAAACCCATTCATTCAGTAACCCCCTTCATCTCTAATTAGTCCTCCTACTCCAGCGTGTCCTAAACTGTTGCGTGATGCTCCATCCACATTTAGTTTCACCCATCCAACTTGGGGCTTACTCCAATTGATAAACTTCAGCTCCTTCTGTACTGCTCTACGATAGTTGGTGAGAGATTCCTAATCGAAATCGGCTTGGGCTGTCACTGTTTGAGCATTGATTTTATCTTAGTTGCAGTAATATAGGTTCCCAGCATATCAGGCAAAATAAAAAACGTTCTTGAATCAAACACCTACAAATCTGCATCTTCTATCTCTACAATGTCATATTGTTTTAAGTCCAGTCTAGCCATTCTTCCAAATTTGGGTTCCTAAATTTCCCCATCTACTTGGTAGATTAGTTTCTTCCATATTGTTGATATCCAATCATAGCCTAGCAATCCATATTTATAAATATTGAATTACATTTGACCAACTTTTTTTTTTAATAAAACATCATCATAACATTAAATCTATACTAATAGTACAAATTACATCAATCATCCACAAATACAAACAGATCTGAAAAACAAATACTTGATATTACAAATCTAGAAAATTAATAGAATATTACACTGTGAAACTCCAAAAATATCAAAAGATAAAACACTTATTTCCCCAATATCATCTATGCATGCTTCCAACTGTGTTGCTTCTTTTCTCCCAGTTCTACTAATGAACTGACTTAAATTCAGACGTTAAAGTGAGATCTAAAGAGGTAGATCTAAACGATTCTAGATCCAACAACCAAATATGAGAAAACTTAGATCTAATACAAAAAATAGAAAAAAAAAACTACAAAAGCTATCATTAGAAATCTCAAGGAGAGGAGAAATTGTTACTTAAAATCCCTAAGAGAGAATAAACTCTCACTAGGAAACTCCATGAGAGGAGAATAACATCTTTTGCAACTAGAATAGCATTACCCTCAATTTGATGAGTACAAGAGTTTCAGATACTATCCTCATCCACCAAGCTTCACAAACAAACTGAAAAATAGTAGAACACAAATGCATCCATACAATGGTGAAGTACTTTTAAATTTCGACATTGCAAGACAAGGTATATGAATGCCTAGGATGAAATATGCAAAAAGATTCTTGAAGACCACAGGCTACGAGTCTTGATTAGGTACTTCTCTGCTGTAAAATTTTCCCACTACTCTGGAGTCCAGAATTTCAATGGCTTTCTCAGACTTTATGTTCTTAGGTGTCTTGTACTGGTTTAAAGAAGTTCCTCGAGAAACATACAAGTCCATGAGCACGTTGAATGTTCCTTGTTTCACAACTCTAATTTCCAAAGGACCGATGGTACTGATGCTCTGATTCCTCAGCATCTTATATTCCAGGTCCAGAGATTGTTCCACTAAACTACAGCATTTTTCCATTTTAACCTGATCAAGTTCAGGTATATCATCGTTTGATCTGAGTTGAAGCTCCCAAAAGAGTACATAGTGACCAGGAATAGAGGATGTATCAGCATAGCTACTGTAATCCAAAAGAAAGAAGCCAAGTGGTTCAAGGATCTGCATTGCTATTGCAACTGCTTTTTGGAGGTCTTGTTCAGTTGTTTTATCTGTGTGAATACTCAAAACTACATTTGTCCTTTGTACAAATTTAAATTGGGGAGTGGAATTGTGAAAACCTGTCACCAGGAGAATATCCCCCATTCTGTACCTGTACAAACCTGAAAATACATTCTTCCATCAATATTCTAGACATTAGAGCGTTTAAGCATTTAAACTGTCTAATCATCATTGGTTGTGTGTATCAGGATAATAAACGTACATAAAAAACAGAATGTAATAAACCTATATTCGACAAATTTGAACATCAGAACAAGTCGTGCACATTAGATGTCCTAGGCAATTGTTAAGTAGAAATTAATGGAACTACTATCCATTTTAGAACATGATAAAGGGTTTAAAATGGAGACCAGTAGACACCTTCAAGAGGCACTTCTGTGTTTTATCGAATACTTTTTCATGGGTCAGACTAACAGAATTATAGTTCATATCTGTGGTACACCACAGGCAGTTAGGGTCAATTCAAAAGTACAGTGATCTCACCTGTAAAGGTCGTGACAAGAAGTTCATAATGCTGGCCAATCTTAACATTAGCAAGATCCACAATGTGATCTTTCAAATGAGCATCTTTCCTGTTGGTGCAGTTTGGATCTTGATGATTGTCAATTGGTAAGAACTCATAGTAGGCCATGTTTGGTATAAATGTATACGAGACATCATAAGGACTGCACAAAGGTTTCATGTTTATCCCAAAAAATGCCTCTGAAGAACCATAAACTGGTGAAACTACAGGCAACCCACCCGTATAGAACTCAAGCGCAGGGATATATTGTGCCATGGACCCTGTAATAATGGCCAGGACATACTTGGTCCTTGGCCAGATCTTCTTAATTATCCCTTCCCAAGACTTTTCTTGGCATACAAGATCAATTGAATCAGCCAAATCTGGCATTTGTTTGTTCAAAATCAAGGAGACAGCCCTTTTGCAGTTAGGATCAGTGATCCAATCACTCATTTGTCCAGTTCTTATGTTGGAAGACATTTCTTGCCAATGTTCCTCGAAAAATTTGATTACCCTTAGCAAACCCGAGGCGAAATATGTACCAACGCTTGCTATCGCATCTCGCTGCACAAGGCCACAAAGTAATTGACTAAACAAGCTCTGATTGGTATCTTCACACAATATAAACTGAGGATATCTGTCTTTTCTGTTCTTTATCTCGCTTTCTGAGGTTGTTCTTAATACTAAGCCACCAGGAGTGTGGATATCCGGGTTGATAAGGACAAATAACAGCACTTTTCCATCGTTCAAGCCCTGGAGGTACCTTAGTTCAAAGCTATACGTTTAGCACTTTTTGTTCGACTCTTATAATTCTACTGAAGAAATAAAAACAGTAAATTCATTGCATTAGTGAATTTACCTATTCTGAACAGTAGCAAGGAGACAAGAAAAAAAGGCCCTGCGCTCTCCCTCTTCAGCAGTTTTTGGAATCCACTTTTGCTTCCCACCTGAAGTGCCCGAGCTGCCAACGAAGTTAATGATTTCAGTTAAGAAAAACAAGAAATTCATGAAAAAGAACAGAAATGACTCGCGCTTCAGCATTATTGACTTTACTCTCACTCCATTCAGGAGTTTCCTTTCATCTAATTAGAAACAAAACAAAGAAACTGATTTACCTTTTGAGTAGCTCAGTAATGGATTCATTAGTTAAAATCCGAGATGGCTCTCCATCCAGTGCAATTCGATCGATGTAAATCTTGATATCTTCATAATCTACCACAGGAACTTTATTCTTGAATAGTCCCTTATCAGAGTGACCATTAAGAAAACCCTTCAAGTAATCGGTGCTTGCATTTTTAGTTAAAATCTCCTCCAGGATCTGTTCTTGTATATGACCAGCATTGCTGGTTATATCCCCCAAAATCCTCGAACCAGCTTCAGTATCTCTTGGATCAAAGGTTGGCAGCATTCTGGTAAAGAAAAGAAATGCAGAATCTGAGTTTGGGGATGGGAAATATACAGGGAAATTAATTAATGAATAAGCATGCTCAACTACATTGTCTCGAGGAAAAGATTCACGCCATGGTTAAGCCCTTTTAAACCCATTGGCCAGGTGATCCATCTTTTCATCCTCATTCCCTTCTCCAAGATGCCTAGTTAGCGTGCTGTATGTTACCATTGTATATTTGTAATGGTGTAAACAGAAAAACTCATTGAGTTGCTTAGTCTCCTTATGCTATGCTCATCAATTGCACAATCCAAAATCACCAAATGATCTTGAATGTACCTTCGATCGAGCTCTTATGGATCTATATCCATGCTTGAGTTCAGTCAAAATCGAATTCAATGAGTTCGAGTAATTTGAGTTGCTTTACGAATTGATTTGGATCTCCATATAATATTCCTTATTTAAATTATAGAGTTTTTATGTATATTTTGTCGAGCAAGCTCAATCTCGAGCTTCAGCTTGTCCTCAATTTTCTTGAGTCAAACTCGAGCATGAACACGTGATATTCATCGAACTTGAGCTCGGACTCAACCTCAAATTAATTTTCTTTGATCTTGAGTTCTAGTACCTCAATATTTGGGCTTGATTTGGCAAATAACACCCCTAGAGAGGTGATCCAAAATTTAAATGAATGGCACATTTCTAGTCATAAAAGGAAGCCTATTCGTATGCATCTTCCAAAATATGGCAAAAATATACTAGATACCAGTTGTATTCTGCAATACAATTAATAGGGCAAATTATACTTCATCTCTTGTGGTTTAATACTTTTCCATGTAACCCTTCTATAGTTTTCAATGCTATGTATAAACCCTTATATTTGAACTAAAGTTTCAAAGTGATAGAAATGGTACTCTGTAAGGGAACCAACTCAGAGGGCTGAAAAATGAACTAACCTACTCGATACTCGAATCAAGGTCGCTTGGTAAGAGCTCGTTTGAGTTTGGTTAACCAACTAGTTAAGCCAAATTTGAACAGCGTTTTATACTCAATAACATTCAAACTCGATAAAAAAAAAAACTCGTTCAAACTCGGTTCAGCAAATAAACAAGTCAAGTTTGAACAAAATTTCAAACTTGTTAAAATAATCAAACAAATTTGAACATTAAGGTTTTCAACTTTATTATGTTTGTTTACACCCCTACGAACTAAAATGTTGAGATTACCCTCATTTAGAAATTAAAATGACTAAAATTGCCAATATATGTAAACACAGTATGCATGACATTTTTTAGTCCCTTATGATTTAGTGTTTTCCACATTACTACCTTTTGTTTTCAAAATCTATATATAACATCCCTCTGGTTAACAAATAGTTTTCATATAAACATAGGGGTATTTTTCATATTTTAGTAGATTATGTTACTGAATGCAAATTCGGTCATTTTGACATTTTAGTCCAAATCATGATGGAGTTACGTGCAGTTTTTGAAATGGTAAGAGGTTGATATGGAAAAACAGTAAATCATAGGAGACTAAAGTGTAATCTATCCTAATTAATACAGAAGTGTTGATTTTGGGGGTTTTCTAGTAAACGGAGTTGCCAAATAAAAAGTGTAACTAATGTCACCAAACTTGTCAGCATGATAACCAAAACTCTGAAAAAAACTGAACTAAAAGAACTACATATTAAGACAGGATTAACAACTTGACTGTATGAATCTTGTTGACTTTCGACCTACAAATGCAAAGCATTCAAAAAAAATGTAAATATGTGGCCAAGTAAGCATACAGCATAGGAAAAAGAAAAACATATGAATCACATCAGAAACAACAAGAGGAAATCAATCAAGGAAGCCAATATACCTCATCTAAAAGGGACATGATTGCATATAATCCTACGGCGCAAATATACCTCACCTGGAAAAGTCTTGATTGGAGTATGATTCCACCGCAAAAATCTTGCAGAAAATGAACCCTTTGAGACCTAATTTTTGTCGACTGCTACTCAGTGATGCAGGCACTAGGGAGCAGTGAAGCTGCCAAGGTTGACCAATTAACAGTGATACAGGAAGTTGTTTGCTTCGGTCCCTATTCATCAAAAGTTGACCCGAAATTGTGTATACATACAGGGAGAGTTGCAGTTTTAGTCCCCAATGTTTGGCCCATGTATCAAATTAGTCTTCAATGTTTCGATTAAAAGAAATGGGAGATTTGTAATTTTAGTCCTTAATCTATTTTACAAAGCAAATGTAATCCCAATCTATTCAATTTTGCGCAAAAATGAGCAATTGACGGATTCCTTCCAATGTCTAACGGAATGATGGCACATGCAGTCAAGTGCCAACACTTGAAAGCATTATTGTCTTTAACCCAGAAAATTTAGCACTTAAAACAGACTAATATCGGCTAAAAAGGAAAATTGGGGGAATTATGCTGCAATTTCTGAAACGAAGTCTTCTTCTCCAATATTTGATGGAAGGGCAACTGAAACAAAAGATTTGTACCTTCTGATAGCTTGTTGCTGCAGCTCAGGAAACTCAGCTTCTAAAATTCCATACTTGGAGAAATATCAGGACGTAAAGTAATTCAGCAAAGCTCCAATAACTCCACTGCCTATGAACTCAAAAAGTTGACAAGCCATCCCCTTTGCTGGCTTCCCCCAAAATTTTCAGTATGACTCCAACTAAGCTATCCTCTCTGTTGGCAGAAACATCAACAAGAATACCTCTTTCTCCCAAGAATACCTCTCATGCCTCTTTCAGTATGATGATTTTCCATTAGTTGTCCTAAAGCTGTCTAAAATCACTAATTTTGGGGAGTAAATTTATTTTGTAAAAATATTGGGGACTAATTTGGCATATAAGCTAAACATTGGGGACCAGAACTATATTTCTTCCAAATAGATAATCCCTCGTGTTGTGAGATTATTAGATCTTCCCTTACCTAAAATCCCACATGTTTTACTTTCAATTTTATATGCATAAATTTCATTTGGTGGTCAACTAGGGGAAGGAACTTTCTGAAATTGCTAGGCAATTACATCATACAATTGATGACCCACGTGGGTGGTGGTGAATTTGAAATTGGATTAATAAAATTGATTGTCAAGACACAATTAGTTGCACTGAAGAGAAACATTCATTTTAATTTTGCATATTGTTGTATTGCTGGCATTCATGAGAGTGGATTTAGTTGGTAAGGTTTGTTCACATTATCTAATGAAATTTTAAATACAAGTCTCGCTACCCGTAATCTCTCATTAGTAAACAATCTATAAGAACCACTATAAGACACTTCATATTAGGGATGCAAATCTCAAAGTTTGCAACATTGTATTCCTACTATATTCCTAAGAATTTGATGAACGTCAAAGTTTATGATGGCTAGTTAACGGTGAAGCAAACAAAACAAATTAATATATGTCTCGACAACTAACTTGATTTGTAAAAGAAAGTTGTAGTGTTTTTAATGTGAATGAGTTATGGATCCAGGCTTGATAAGTTTAGGTTAATTAAAGTAGCCACACGCAATCAGACTCAATTATAATTTAGCCCCTTTATTCACCAAGTATGCAAACCCCATGACTAATAGTCAAAGCCATGAAATGAACTTTGGTTTATGTCAGTAGCTGAAAAGGCAAGAGTGAATGGCCCAAAAGGTCACTAAACTATTAAAAATGGCACCCTCTGGTCACTAAACTTTTTTTGTGGCCGAAAAGGTCACTAAACTCGCAAAAACTCTCCAGCGAAGTCATTTTACCGAATTTCAGCGGTTCCTCATCCGGTAACAGGGTCAATATGGAGTGGAGGAATATAGTAAAGGGGCAAAAATGTCCGAAAGATTATTGGAATAGGTGAAGCCATAGATTGTCTCAATCCCAAACCATTTTTGAACCCATAGATTAACTTCGTCTTCTCCGGCAGTAAAAAAAGTGACTTTGACCACCTGTAAACCAAATCAGAATAGCAAACCTCTTCGAGTTACAGCCTAAACCCATCTCAAAAACAAGAGTAGCCGAGGAAATTGTGAAGCTGGTGATTTCAATGCAGTGGGTGAAGCGACCGAGGGATGAGTATGCTGACCCGTACACGATGTATGGTAAGTTATTAAAAAATTTATTTTGGTGAAGAAGAATGTTGGTAAAAGATAGTGCAAAATCTGAAAATGTTAATACGAAATGCAAAAATGTTATGTCGTACAGTTCGTCTATGATAACTCCCGAAATGGAATCTCAATTGTGCCCCCCAATGCAACGGTTGTTTGGCTTTCAGGAACCTAATTCAATCGGCGCTCGATAAAGGAGAATTCCAGATCGCCGAGACATCCACAGAAATTGAGACTGACCCATTCCAGCAAAGAATCGGCATCAACATGGTGAACGTGAGGCCTCTATCTTCACTCATTGTGCCTGGGAAGGATCATGTGGACTGCAAACAATGTCAGGAAATCGCACAACAGCTTCATTCTCTTCATCTTCCCTTATCTTATAATACACTGGCTAGCGCCTTTGTTCGATTGGACTGGGATGAAGACTCCTAGTCACCGGGCTAGCTCTTCTCCTCCGCTTGTCCTCTTTTGCCCTACTCGAATGGGGATCACTACTCCCAAAAGACAGCTATGATCGGGCAATAGCGTAGATAGAGTAGAGCTCTCGTTTCTTTGATTCGATAGTTCCATAGTTGGAACTCTTGTCCTCTGAGTCCATCTTAGGTTAGGTCTAACTCAAAAAATTGTGTAAGTGAAGTGAAGGCGGATCGAGCTTATACTCTTTCTTATCTTGTCTCCACTCCTTTGGGCCAGAAGACAGGCAGGAGAGAATGTCATCAATAAGCCAGCAGATATCTGAGATCCTGTCTTCACTCATGAATGGACTCTTTCTGTGATACCTTTTGCGTCTTGCCATGAGTCATTGGACAGGATGAAATGGAAGGAGATTTTTCCTTGAATAGATGAGAGAAGATTTGTCTTTCAACAAATGAAAAGAGGACTCAGCTAATTTCTAGATCTAAGGCACGACTTGCGAGAGAAAAAAAGGTTGACCATATTTTGTTTGACATTTTTGCCCCTTTACTATATTCCTCCACTCCATATTGACCCTGTTACCGGATGAGGAACCGCTGAAATTCGGTAAAATGACTTCGCTGGACAGTTTTTGCGAGTTTAGTGACCTTTTCGGCCACAAAAAAAGTTTAGTGACTAGAGGGTGCCATTTTTAATAGTTTAGTGACCTTTTGGGCCATTCACTCAAAAGGCAATTATGCCATCAGAATTTCTGGCCTTGATAAGTTCACCCTTCTCATGCCATTGGATAAAAATACCATTCTCCCATGCAAGGAAATATGTCATTTAAAGAAGTTAAATGAATGACCCCTGAATTTTTACCCTTGAAGTTTGCAACTCTTTCTCCTTTCCTTTCCTCATCATATCCCTCGTCTATGTAGCCCCTTTTTAGCCTCTTTCCCTATTGTGCCACTCTCCCCTTGTTCTAGTATTCTTGCTCTTCTGCTATTATTCACGACTCAATCCTCAACTTTTCAGCCATTTATTTGTACATACTTAAGGCCAACTTTAGATTTCAAAGAGCCCAATTGTTTTTTATTTCGGTAGGAATTGTGTATTTTAACTAATTGTTGTTTCCTTTTTCAATTAGTTAGTGAATTTTAGTTTTTTCTTTTAATTATTAGTTCATCTTAGTGAATTTTGTTTTGTTTTGATTAGATATAATTTTAAATTTTAAATGTGCATAGTTAATTATAGTGTAATTAGTCAATTATTATATTAACAGGGTCGAATATTGTGATATGCATGATATTATGCCTAAACTAGGCACCAATTTAATTTAAAAAATAATTTAAAACTTAGGTTATTAGATAATGAAATGATCAATTATTTAAAACTCAAATGGTACCTCTTAGGGGTCATTTACTAGAAGTTTGTTGCTATATATGGGGTAAGAGTTCAAAATAAAGCCAAACTCAACCATAGTAATAAATATTTCTTATCTAAGTATTTAATATAATCTGTTAATCATACAAAAGTTTCAACTAATTTCAAACTCCATTTCTATTTTTATTTTTCATTTATAATTTGACAAAGCCCTGGGAGTGGAATGCCAGCCCTTTCATTTTATTTAAAAATAATAAAAAAATAAATAAAAGGAAGGGAATAAGAGCAATACCTCTAGTACATGACAAATAAAAAATAAAGTGTAAATCTTTTATGCACTAAAAATATATACGTTTACGGGTTTAGTTGCATGTCATATAAGCAAAGTTTTGTACTTAAATTTAAAGTTAGATGATATGGCATACACCTACACCCGTCAATTTATATATATACTGACAATGTAGAAAAAATTAATCTATAATGTGATATCTAAATAGTTCTTTTGCGCACACAAATTTAGATCGCAATAAAATGCTAAAGCTTCAACTTCAATCACATTAGCATCTCCAAACTCCATGAAGAAAGTAAATATCACCATACCCTTTTGATCTCTAAGCGAACCACCACCCGAGGCTCTTTCCTGACACTAGCGTTAGAATTCAATTTAAATTTGCCATTAGATGGAAGACTCTAGGAGATGGCAATGGCCTCCTTCTTAATAGGACACATACAAAAATTTAGCCACATAAAAGTTTCTTCGTCCCCTGACCAACTAAGGACTAGACAACATAAACAATTTACCTAAGAGAAATAAAATTTGTCAACTGCAAAAATGATTCTAGCAACCTGAAAAGATATTCCCAAGAATCGAGCTTCATTCCTGGCACACCAAATAAACCATAATTACCACTATCGAAACAAAAAAGCAACTATGCCCAAAATTTTCCACCTAGCAAGAAAGGAACCACGCTATCAATCTGGTAGAAATAAGGATTAAACTTTCCAACACTGATAGTGTGAAAATTTGAATTTGAAATTCAACTTTTACACACATATTATGAATTCAATGGTGATAGTGTATACACTGTCAGTGTATATATAAGATTTACTCTAGAAATAAACGCATAAGACTAATATAAAATACCAAATTCCCTCATATAACGATTCCAAACTGCCACCGCCATAGGATATTCAAGAAACAAATGCCTAATGGATTCAGAATGAAAGCAACCAGCATATCACGAGGCCAAAGACAAGCCTTTAGATTGCAATAAATCATTAGTGGGCAAAAAAAACCATTAACAACTTTTCAACTGAAGAAACAAAGTTTTAGTGGTAATTTCAAATTCTAAATTATCTTTGAGACTAATTGACACATTTTCTCTCTTTGTCTCACAGCCTCCCAAGGTGAAGAAATCAGGAATAAACCTGAAGAAGAAATATAAGACTCAGCATTATGCCAAATAAACAATAATATCCTCCAAGTAGCCAATCAAGATATATTACTGACTTGTAAAGGATGAAAACCCCTCAAATACTTCTGATGCATCAACTTACACCATGTTGAAACATTAAGCTATAAAATCTACTAAAACTTCATGCTAAAAGCATCAACAACATTACGAAGATCAAGAAAAACTCAAACCCCCTTCTTCCACTGGCAAATAAAACCTTTTCCCATGCCAATCAATGAATTTTTTTTTTCAGAATAAATGTTAACATCCCAAAGAAATCGACTGAAAAGCTGATCAAGGGAGGCAAAAACAGATTTAGAGGAACTATTGATCAAAATTATTTTACCTCTGGACAGATAAAAACTTAGTACTCCATCCCACTAATCTTGCACATATCTTGGATAAAATAACCTCAAATATAACTTAGTCGCACATATTTTGCATAAAAATTTTGGTTTTATCCCTTTTCAAGAGAACACCTAAATATGTAAACGAAAGATTTTGGTGTCCGAATCCCAACAAATTTTGGATCATATGGACCTTGACCAAGGACACCTTCATAGAGTAAATAACTGACCTTTCGTCCATATTAACCTTCTGCCCCAAAAAGGACTCGTATTGAAGAATAAACTGACAAATATCCCTCAATCGTCTTTTAGAATAAGTAGTAAATATAATCATGTCATCTACAAAAGCCAATTTTTTCACCGGCAGAATTATAAAATAACCGCTGATTTCTACTATCAAATAAATCATATAAGCCTATTCCAAGAAACTCTATAGCAATGATAAACAGGACTAGAGAAAGGGGGTCACCTTGACAAATGACAAACACCATGGAAGGACTTAAGGAACCTCACTGCCCCTCCAGTAATTGCAACGAAAGACCAATTTCTAGATAGGATTCTAGACACCGAATAAAAAAAAATCTCATTAAATCGAAATCATTATAATCACAAGAGACTTGGCGCAAATAAAAATGTAAAAGCAGAACAATGAATAAAATCTCTGTCATCAGTAAATAATCTACTAAAAAAATTAACCACAGATTGTTTAATATCATCCATCGGAGAAACTATACTCAGAGTCCTTAATTCTAGCTATAAAACTAAAGGCCCTTTTTTTTATGATGACGTGGTCTAGATATTCAAGTAAATGAGCTAGTTCCATCTACTGTAAGTATATAGGTTCTTATTTGAGTAAAAGGTAAATCAGGGTTCATCCTACAAGGAACAATTAAAATTACTAAAACCAATCACTTACTTTATTATCGAAACAAATATGAATTCGAATGATTAAACTAATTATAACTTATACTAATAAGCAATAAGAAAGTAAATTGCAAAGGATGAAATGATTAGGAGTAGAATCGTAGGGTTTTTGACTCCCTCATTTGCAATAGATTATGAGCGTATATTAGTTGATTACGCTCGTAACTTATGTCTTGCCAAGAATGTAATTTCCTAAAGTGTTTGGACTTCGCTTCTGCCAATGAAACAAAATATACCTACACCTAATCTTCACTTACTTTCATGGTTGAATAACTGGATGCAGGTTTAATAGAGGAGTGAAATCACTTGAGTTAACCACCTAAATGTATCTTTACTTTTGTGAGTATATACTATTTAAGGTTCATGAATTCCTATCTTGTATTGTTAAATAACTTTCATTTCTCAAATAATAGATTTAATAGTTTGCAATTAATGATAAAAAAACTACATAAATAAATTAAGGAACACATGAACTAGCAAAAGTTCATCACAACCTTGCGATACAAATAACTTAGCTACTCACAGTAGATATGAAATGAAAGTACAAGTTATTCTTGCAACAAATCATGAATAAAAACAATTAAATGAAAGATGGAAGGATGAAGAATTTCTTATTCTAATAGTGGATAAAAAGCTCCCCAAACTCCTCTTGCAATCTTGTCTTCAAACACAGAAGTCATAAGAATTGTTCACCATTAAGCAACTATAAAATTTGTGGTCGAAACCAGAACAACAAAAGAGCTAAGGAAATCAAAATTTTTGTTTTGGTAAAAGAGATCATTTTTCCCGTTTTTTCTCTTCGCTGATACTACGGAACGCTGGCCATGGACGCAATGCCTCTATTCTTGTAAAACATAGCATGTAGACAGGAGCAGATGTTCATTTGCCCTTTATATTTTTTCATTGTGGCATTTTTATAAATAGTTTCAATGTGTAGAATATACAATCTATCTCTAGTTATTTAGCATACAACTTAATCCAATTTTATTCCGTTTTACAACAAATTTAAGAGAAAAGCATTTCCGATGCAACAACCACCGAGTTATGGAGGGTAGTTTTGTTTATTTATTTTAGGGATAATTTTAGAAACCTCCCCTGAGGTTTTATGAAATATCACCTAGCTCTCCTGAACTTTTCAAAATCTCACTTAACACCCTTGAAGTGATAGTAGGGCCATATGCTAATATCAAAAGTGATGAATTGTCAATAATACCCTCATATTTAAATTTTCTAAACTTGTTTTTCTTTCTCTAAATGTCAATGAAATATAGGATTTAATCAATAAAATATTCAGCGCATTTGGAGAAAAATAGCTGCAGGTTCTTTTTTTCCCTTTTTTTTGTGTTTCACAACTTTATTTATTTATTTATTTATTTGTTCCTATTCATGTAAAGCGCAAGAGAAATAAAGTAACTAAAACTCCGAACTGCAGTTTTTCAAATTCTGAGTTTTTTATGATAAAATCTTCATATTTCATGCCCATAAAAAATGTCCGTCTATTTTGAGTAAATTCTCTGTATGATATTGAAGTTGAATTTCATCTATTGCTGAGTTTTTTTGGCTCAAATGCATGATTTTTACATGCTAATTGCCTTCAATGCTATGGAGGGTTTTATTTATAGAAATGGTTTAAAAAATATATGCTTTTACTGTCTCTCTCTACTATAGAAATGACTATTTGCTGTAACATAAAATCTTATCAATTTTCATCCCCTCACTTTTAACATGGTTCCAATTTAGTACTTTTTTTCCTTGATTTGTAAAATGTTCATTTTTCTATAGCCTAAGGGTAGTAAAGGCACTAAAATAATCTCTCTCCTCAAACATGAATTTTTTAATATTACTTTTGATTAGAAGGGTGACAATGTTACCAAAATGTCAATTCGAGGGGTGCTAAGTGAGATTTTGAAAACATCAAGGAAGCTAAGTGATATTTCATGAAACCTCAAGGAAGGTTTCCGATATTATCCCTTTATTTTATGTAATTTTCATTTTTTAAGAAATAACAAGCTTCTATTTCTGGACAAAAGCCCGCTTTGCTTCTCTTAAAAAAGCTTTTGGAATCATATTCACCTGTGTTGATGTCTTCTGTCAACAAAAAAATGCAATAGTTTCATTTGATAGATTTGTAATTATGAGAACCTTCCTTCATTTGCTTAGATGTAAGATGATCTTAGGATTCTAGTTTGTAAAGAGTCCAGCTAACCAAGGAGGCTTTCTAGAGATAAGAAGAAGCAAGCTGCTTATAGAGACAGCTTTTTAGTTCTTGAAACTAAAATTTTGTGGTGTTCAAGTTGGTGCTAGGGGCTTATAGCGGTAGGATGACGATGATAGTTAGGATTTCTTTTGCCAATTTTTTCCTAATTTAGTAGATAATTTCATTTTTCTTCCTAAAAGGCACTAATTGTTCTTTTGTTTATAAATAGAGTTTAGCTTGTAGTTAATATAGTACCCTAGATCGGTTAATGTTTTTTGTGCTAAAAAAAATTTCAAGCTGATATAATTGAGTCGAGTCTAGTGCAAGTATCACTATACTCGATAGTAGAGAGGTACTGCCCGAACTCGAGCTTGAACTCAAACGAGCAGTAGAAAGTGTTCAAAATTAAACTCGAAAAATGGTTTGAAACTCGAAATTGACTCAATTATACTCGATTTTCTTGCGAGTATAATCGAGTTTGAGTACTTGACTTGACTAAAAGAGTAATTTTAGTAATTTATACAACTCTCAAGCCTAAAAAAGTAAACTTGTAATAACTAAATATATAATTTTTAATTAATTGCTTTGTGCTCGGTAATAAGTCAATGAACCACCGAACTTGAAAAACCAATACTCGAACTCAATTTGAATAATTGTCGAGCTACTCATGTGTAATGGTTGGGAATTGGTTGATTCGGCTAAGGACAGAAATATAGAAAGAGATAGAGAGAAAAGGTTGAGAGAAAAAAGAGGGAGCAGAATGAGTGGAAAGAAGCGGGAAAGTTGTATTCTTCAATGATCACAATTTGCATGCCTCTTTACATTAATATTGACCTATTAATAGAAAGCTTCCCCCCACTAACTAATCAGTAACCAACTTTCTGCAAGTGGTAGCCGTTATAACAATTCCAGCAAGGTAATATTTGGCTAACAGAATTTGGCTAACTATTTTTGTCTTATTTTCTGCGGAGTCATTACATTTGCCCCCCCTTAAAACAATCCTAGTCTCTAGGATTGAAGTTAGGAAATTGACTCCTGATGACTGACAGGTCTTCCCACGTTGCATCATCATTTTGTAAGTCCTTCCATTGTACCAAAATCTGCTCCACCTTGTGTCCACCCCTATCAATCCATCTACGATCCAGTATAGAGGAAGGGATGATAGAAAAAAAGCCTTCCTCACTTGGCTGGGGTAGTATTGTGCTAGCTGGAGCACCTTTTGTGGAGGGTTTTAAAAGCGAAACATGAAATACAGGGTGAATAGTAGCTCCTAGTGGTAGCTTGAGTTTATAGGCTACTGCTCAAACCTTTTTTTCAATCTGATATGGTCCATAATACTTCGCTGCTAGTTTCAAATTTTTTCGAACAGCCACAGTGGTCTGTCTATAAGGCTGTAGCTTCAGATAAACCCAATCCCCTTCAGCAAATGCCCTATCAGTCCTGTACTTGTCTGCAAATTATTTCATACGGTTCTGAGCATGTAGCAAATTTTCCTTCAGTAGGGAGTTCCAATTCACCCACTCAGATAACCAGTCTTCCACAGCAGCTACTTGGGTGTTGTCTGGTTGTAGGCATAACTGTGTTGGTTTATAACCATAGAGTGCTTGGAAGGGTGTCATCTGTAAACTCGAGTGGAAATTAGTGTTGTACCACCACTCAGCTACAGGCAAACATCTTTTCCAGTGGCCAGACTGTTGCAAACACATAGCTCTCAAGTAGGTTTCCAGACATCGATTTACTCTCTCAGTCTGTCCATCAGATTGGGGGTGATATGAGGATGAGAAACTAAGGGTAGTTCCCACCTGATGGAAAAGCTCCTGCCAAAACAAATTGGTGAAAAGCTTGTCCCTATTAGATACAATATCCACAGGCAGTCCATGCAATTTATAGATCTGTTCGAAGAACACTAGTGCAACACTCTTTGCTGTGAAATGAGACCCCATGGATATGAAATGTGCGTATTTAGTAAATTTGTCCACCACAACCATGATGACATCATGTCCCAAGGATTTTGGCAAGCCTTCGATGAAATCCATTGAGATATGTTGCCAAGCTTGTTCTGGTATTGTGAGAGGCTGTAGTAAGCCAGGGTAACTAGCTTGCTCACTTTTGCTCCTCTTGCATATGTCACATGCCTGAACATATGCTTCTACTTCCTTTTTCATTCCTGGCCAAAAGAAATAACTCTTCAACCTTTGGTATGTTCCCTGATTGCCAGAGTGGCCCCCAACTGCAGAATCTTGCATACAACTAACAAGTTGCCTCCTAAGATCAGTGGTAACTCCAATGTATACCCTCCCCTTGTATCTGATAATCCCTTGATGGTAAGAGTAATCAGGTGTACTAGAGCTGTCTATTGCGAGTGCTATTAATATTTCTTTGATTTTGTCATCTCCATTGTAGCTCTCTGATATCTTAGACAACCATAGAGGCTTGACTGCAGATATAGAGTGAATTTCCTTGTCACTTTCCTGCTTGCTTCCTCCTGCAGAACCTCCTTGCCTACTAGAAAGAGCATCTGCAACTGTATTATCCTTATCTCTCTTGTATTGGATTTCATAGTCCAATCCCATTAATTTTGCAAGCCATTTCTGTTGTAGGGAAGTAGTGATCTTTTGTTCTAGCAAATATTTCAGACTCTCATGGTCGGTTCTGATGATGAAATGAGATCCCAATAAGTAATGCCTCCATTTTCCCACAGCAGTGATCAAAGATAGCAACTCCTTTTCATAAATGGACAGTGACTGATTTTTTTGTCCCAAAGCTTGGCTCATAAATACTAGTGGTCTCCCTTGCTGCATCAGTACTGCCCCCATGGCTGTTTGGCTTGCATCCGTTTCTAATACAAAGGGCAAGGAGAAGTTGGGCAAAGCTAGTACAGGAGCCTGTGTCATAGCCACTTGAGTTGCTCAAAGGCAGATGTAGCTGCTTCATTCCAGACGAAACTGTCCTTTTTAAGCAACTCAGTTAAGGGTTTTGCTATTTTTCCATAACCTTAACAAACCTCCTGTAGTAACCAGTCAATCCAAGGAACCCTCTAAGAGCCTTAATGTTATCAGGAACTGGCCAGGACAATATTGCCTCTACCTTTGTAGGATCAGCAGAAACACCTTCAGCAGTAATTACATGTCCCAAATACTCAATTTTATCTTGACCAAAAGAACATTTAGACATCTTAGCATGTAAGGAATGAGTTCTCAAGGTGTTAAGGATAAGGGATAGGTGTTTAAGATGGCTATTCAGGTCTGAACTATAAACAAGAATATCATCAAAAAATACAAGCACAAATTTTCTGACGAAAGGTTCGAATATAGAATTCATTAAGGCTTGAAATGTCGCAGGAGCATTTGTGAGGCCAAAAGGCATCGCCAGGTATTCATAAAGGCCAGAGTAAGTTCTAAAGGCTGTTTTAGGAACATTAGAGGGGTTCATACGAATTTGATGGTAACCTGACCATAGATCTAGTTTAGAAAATGTCCTTGCATTGTATAGTTCATCAAGCAAGTCATCAATGATAGGAATGAGAAATTTATCTTTGATGGTAAGGTTGTTGAGCTGCCTATAATCAATGCACAACCTCTAGCTTCCATCCTTTTTTTGACTAGGAGAGCTGGAGATGCAAAGGGGCTGTGGCTAGGTTGTATGATACCAGATTGCAACAGGTCTTTGACCTGTCTTTCTATTTCTAATTTCTGCATGTGAGGACATCTGTAGGGATTAATTTTGAAGGGTTTAGCATCAGGTATGAGAGGTATTTGGTGGTCAAATTCTCTGATAGGGGGTAAAGATGTAGGTTCCTTAAAGATGTCCTGGTATTGGTCAAACAATTGAGTAATAGATTTTGGTACAGGAGTTACCTGACTGTTCTGTACTCTGATCATGCAAGAGTGCTGCAAAGAAGTCCTGATTTTGTTCCTGATATACTTTTGTGCTGCTGTCCCTTGCCTCATCCTCACCTTTGCCGTGTGTGCATCACTTTGTAGCAACACAGTTTCACCTTCCTTATCAAAGAATAATGGCAGCTCCTTAAAATCAAAAGTCATTGGACTGTAATGTTTCATCCAATCTACTCCAAGGATTAAATCATATGGCTCTAAGTCCAACACATATACATTCTGAGTGAAGTTGTGTCCCTGCATATCCCATTTCATATTTGGAATCCACTGATTGCATGTTAACTCCTTTCCATCAGCTATCCTCACCTTGAAAGGCTTATGATTTTGCACACCATCAGGATGTAGTTGAGCAATGGCTGATCTAATAAAATAGTTGGTACTCCCCCCATCTAGCAGAATGGATAAATCGTGCCCCTTATAGTGCCCTATCATCTTAATGGTATTGGAAGACACGTGTCCTGAGGCTGAGTGTAGTGAGAAAGCTACGTCCCTGCCAGACTTGTTCCGTTGATACTCAATGATTCTCCTTCTTCTTCATCTACTTCAGTGTCTAGCAATCCTTCCTCATCTGCTAGTACTAAATGTATCCCTCTATTCTTGCAGATGTGTCCAGGGGAAAACCTTTCCCCATATCTGAAGCACAGGTTGTGATCCTTCCTATACTGAAATTCCGTGGGGGAGATTCTCTTATAGCCTTGAGGAGAATCCTTCTTAATGCTGTTCTCGAACGCCTGAGTTGCAGGTTTCTTGTGGCTCAGGTCATTAAGGTGGGTATGTTTGCTTCCAAAAGAAATTGGTGGAGGTACCTTCACTGGTGTTTTATTTTGCTTTAAGATGATATTCAGATACTGCTCTTGCCACCTAGCCTTTTTGAATGTTGCCTGCAAAGTCTGAGGCATGTGCATCTTCACAGCAGCCTTGATCTCCTCCTTTAGTCCACTCAGAAAACTAGAAACATAATATGACTCAGAGAGGAGAGGGAGCTTCACCATGACAGCAGCCCTTAATTCTTCAAACTTCTCCTGATATGCCAATACTGCTGAATCCTGGTACAACTTATTAAACTCCTTTACCACATCTTCTCCCCCTATATCCCCAAATCTTCTACAAAGTTCTGAGGCAAACTGCCCCCACTGCACCACTCCTCGATCCTTCTTAAAGCTTTGATACCATAGATCAGCCTTGCCTTCCAGATGCAGTTCAGCTACATCCATTTGCTGGCCTTTTGGGATCTGGTATAGCTGAAAAAACTTCTCACATTTCCTGATCCATTCGCGAGGATTGGAGCCTCCAAAGCTGGGGAATTCTAGTTTGGGAACTCCTATTGGGAAATGACTCTTCTCTCCCAAAAAAGGATTGCTTCCTTCTGGACTTTTCCTGAGTGTCTGATGAAGATGGCGCTCAGATGAGTTAGGAGATTGGCCTAGAATTCCTTTTTTCCCCTGCAAGCTCCTCATGAAGGTATTGAACTGAGCACTCATCGTGACCATGAAATTCTTCATCTCTTCCTTTAGTTCAACACTATTTGCTTCCACCAGAGCCTTCATGTCCATGTAGTTAGATTCCATTTTCTCCTCCAAGGCTTGGCGTTCGATTGTACTGGATTCGAGAATAGCTTGGATTTTCGCATCTTGCTTCTTCAACGATTCCTCAAATCCCTTCATTCTGGTGCCTTCCGCCATTGTTGCTTAGATTGGAGCTTGCAATTCCGAGGAACGCAAGCTTTTATACCAAATGTAATGGTTGGGAATTGGTTGATTCGGCTAAGGACAGAAATATAGAAAGAGATAGAGGGAAAAGGTTGAGAGAAAAAAGAGGGAGCAGAATGAGTGGAAAGAAGCGGGAAAGTTGTATTCTTCAATGATCACAATTTGCATGCCTCTTTACATTAGTATTGGCCTATTAATAGAAAGCTTCCCCCCACTAACTAATCAGTAACCAACTTTCTGCAAGTGGTAGCCGTTATAACAATTCCAGCAAGGTAATATTTGGCTAACAGAATTTGGCTAACTATTTTTGTCTTATTTTCTACGGAGTCATTACATCACGCTCAACTCGTCCTTGATTTTGATCGAGTGCGAGTCAAGCTTTTAATCGAGCTACTTGCGAGCTGCTCACGAGGAGATCGGTTCTATTATATTCCTAATGGTGGTGCAGCTAAGGTTACAAATGAATCGAACCACTCGAGTCGAGTTCGAGTTAGCCAAATCGAATTCGAATTCAAAAATATTCGCGAGCTCGAGTATATATATATTTATTTATTTATTTATTTTCTTTTTATTTTAATAGTAAAACTATATATATATTCCTAATATTTTATAATTGATTAATAAAAAGTATTATTTTATTTAATTTTTTAAAAATAAAATAATTATTTTTTATTTTTTCGACCTCGAGCTTTAAATTAGAAGTTCATCGAGTTCAAGTTCGAGTTCGAGTTTGATAAAATTAAGCTAAAATCCGGCTCAATTAGATTAAAACTCAACTTGACTCGACTCGTTGCAGCTCTAGGTATCGCTATAAAAGGATCATATAGGACACATAATTAAAGTTTAAGGACTAAAATGGCCAAAACAAAAATTGATAGGCTTTAGCACGGAAGTTGAAGGACTAAAATGATCATTTACCCCAAGTAAAACAGGGGGAAAAAACTTGTTCTCTAGAATGTAAGTAACATAAACCAGGGTTTTAGCTTTTTCGTATCGGAAATCGCGAGTGAAGCCACTTAAATAAACTTCTTCTTTAGAACCCGCAGCGGCGCCATATCAGTGCCTCCGCCGACGCCGCCGCAATGCCCACCGTGAGCGTTGGCAGAGACGGACTTTTCGAAGCCCTGGGTCGTACTTACAGTAAGTCCAATAGAATCTCTTACCAATTCAAATCGATTGAATAATACGCGGACAGTGATGTGTATTTCTCGTGGCCTTGTTTTTTTTTATTTTTCTTTTTTTTTGGCACATTCTGCTATGAATGATTTCAATCTGAGCAGCTCAGGAAGAGTTCGAAGAGCTGTGCTTCAAATTCGGAATCGAGCTTGATGACGTCGTATGCTTCTTATGAATTCCTTTGATGATTTACTAATTTGCAGCATGCTTTAGTTTCTCATTTGCTATTTATTTGCAAAATGAGAGAAAAAGGAATTTTGAGAAATGATTTTTTAATTTGTTAGCTTCAAGTTTTGAGATATATAGTGGAAGAAAGTTTCAAGCATGTTTTGTTGTGCTTATGTGGAAATTCAGACAACAGAGAAGGCAATTATAAGGAAGGAAAAGCATTTGGGAGAGGAGGAAGGGTCAGAGGATGAAGAAGTAATCTACAAAATTGAGGTGCCAGCGAATAGGTATATGTAGAGAATGATATTCATATGTGTATTTGCTTGTAGGATTTTTCTATTCTTATTAGGAATATAAGAGGGAAAATTTTGGAAAAGAAGTGCTTGAACAAAATCTTCATAAAAAGGTGCAATTTTTGGTTATTTATATCATTGAGATTATCAAATGTATGTTATGCAAGGGAATTTTGTACAAAAAATGGTACCAATCATGTATAACTGTAGTACATTTTAACGATTGATGTCCTTAATAATAAATACACAAATCCTGCCTTCTTAAATATTTTTCTTCAAGCACACGATTGTTCTTTGAGGTGCACCATTTGTCTCTGGAGCTCACCCATTGGAAAGTTTCTTTAAATATAAAATATTGGGAATCAATTGCACCAAAGTATTTTGTTGATCTTGGTCTTCTGACGCTTTCCTGGTGATCATACACAATTAGTGGCTTCATTCCTCATAAGTACGTCGATATAAAGGTTGCTTGATTAATTAATAGTAGATCAGAAATGGAAAAATGGTTCCTTAGATGTGTTCCAGTGTTGGTCATAGATAACTTTCGCAAATTTTAGGCATTTTCATTTCTCTAAAGGTGCATATATTTTGTTAACTAATTAATCTCTGGAAAGGTAAACAAACGTATCATTTATTTGTATAATTTGATGTTATGCAGATATGATTTACTTTGTCTTGAAGGGTTGGCTCAGGCCCTTCGTATATTTAATGGGCTTGACCCGATTCCTACATATAAAGTTGCTGGTCTAAATAAAGAATCATTTCTCGAGATGCATGTAAAATCAGAGGTATGTGTTTTCGAAAACTAAGGAATTTTTCCCTATATTAGGACTGCAGTTGCAACAACTGGTAGATTGTACTTCACTGTTGGAGGGAATTATAGTTAGCATTGCGTAGATCCTGTTGACATTCTTGTTTGTCCTTCCAGACATCTAGGATACGGCCATATGTTGTTTGTGCAGTTTTACGAGATGTAACATTTGATGAAGCCCGCTACAACAGCTTTATTGATCTTCAAGATCGGCTTCACCAGAATATCTGCCGGTAATTTGACCACATTTTAAGAGATACTTGACAAATAATTTTTTTAGCATGTCCTGATAGTCATATCCAATAATGTGGCAGTGTCACTATATACTAATTTTGGAAATTGATGAATCTGATACTTAGACATGCACCCCTGCTTGAGTAATTGTAACATGGAAAGCTAGAAGTGAAAGAGAATATGACCAGATCTACCCCTGGGGATTCATTTAACTCATAGGTCGTAGAATTTGCTATATCAGTTGGTATCCTTGCATCTGCTGCAGAAATTTCTCAATTACTGTAGCTGTTTGCCTACTTTTCTCTAGCAACCAAGTGGTTACAATTTCCATGTGTTTCTTTTAAGAATCCACAAGTTGAAGATTCTGTTTTTCTGGTTCACAAGCTAGACAGATTGCTAGAGTATCCTTCTCTGGTCTGGAATCTCTCTCTCATTTTTTCTGTGCTGTTGTCAGCCAATTCTATTTTGAATGTGGAAAATTTGGATTTTCCTTCCATCCTGATCTTTGGCTTTGCCATGGTAAAAGACTAAAATTTCTGTCATCAAACCAATTGCAGTTTCAGATCGGTTAAGTTGGTCTTCTTCCATTTTGACATGTGGGTTTGTTGTGGTAAATGATTCTTTCTTTTTTTTTTTGGTATATTTGGGGTTTGATGGAACTAAGTTTCTTATGTATTGCTTGTCTCATGACTGGGAGCAAATTAATCTCCGTAAAGACAGAATATGTGTTAATTATAATTACCACATTACCTATATGCTTTGTTTTACAGGAAACATACTAAATATACTTAGTGATGCCCGTGTAGTTTGTGCCACTGAGATTTGAATTGTTGAATTTGTTCTGATGCATGCAATTCTCTTGAAGCTTTGGCTGCCATGACCAATACCCTTTATATATTGCAACGGCTTTTGAAGGTATTAAACTTTTGTTTTCTTACTCTTCAATTGTTCTCCATTTAGGCGAAGAACATTGGTGGCAATTGGTACGCATGACTTAGATACAATTGAAGGCCCGTTCACATATGAGGTACACTGTTTTTTTGTTTCCTGTAGACAGATTTTGACATAATAGATGTCTTTATTGTGCATATACTTGGTATGAAAATTGATATTAGTTTAATATCTTTATTTCATTAGTTTAGATTTCTGTTACAGAGCTTGTTTGCATGCTTAGGAGTTAAAATCTGTAACTCATGCCTCATGGTTAGAATATAACTGAAAGTTTGAATTTCCAGACTGTTTCTGCTACCTTTTTGTGGAGTAGAAGTTTGAATCTATTGAAGCTTGACAGACAGCATGGATGCTTCCCTCTTGTAGTTGGTTGAATAAGCATTCTGATAATTCTTTTCTTCCTGTTGTGTGGAGGAGTTGATGTATGTTTTGTAAAATATATTGTAATTGTGAAATTCATGTATGTTGGCTCTTGGTACTTACTCAAGTTTCATTTCAATTGTAGGCTTTGCCTCCTTCAGAAATTAATTTTGTGCCATTGAAGCAGGTAGGACCATTATTTTCTAGCTTGAATCTGTGTTTTGAGATTTCTGAGTCAAGACTGGATTTAGTATTATTGCAACAACAAATTTATGTGGAGATCCAAAAAAAGATATTGGATGGGAACTTTGTGATGTCAGCTCTTGAACGAACCATTTCTTACTGGTACCAAGGTGTCAAGTGATATGGTAAATCCAATATGTTTTTGTAAAAATATCTGCTGATATGACATAAAGAAACCATCTGGGGAATTAATGGTATTTTTCTGTCAATAATGAAAGGCAGATGACAAAGTTCTTTGTCTAATTCTTGTTATCTCTGTGTGGTTTTGTGTCAGTTTTAAAGAATGATTTCTAAATGCGCCTGTTGAATTTTCCTATTATTAAACATGTTTACTTGGTCCGAATACTTTTCAGCTAGAAGTTTTTCATGTCATCCATTACTATGACTGATTTGTGGGTTTTGTGTTTGTTTAGACAAGGGAGTTCGCTGCCAATGAATTGATGGAATTCTATCAAGTAAGCAATTACTACTAAGCAATTCTAGGCTTCTCTTCGATCTTATTTTTGTTAATGTTCACTTTTGTATACCATGATTCTTTTCTGTAGGCATTATCCAATTTTTCTATTGGATTATTTTGATTCGTGTGGTTTTTCTATACTCAAACTTTTATTGGTCTATGGTGGTCATTGATGCAAAGTTTGACAAGTTGCTTTCCTTATTATATGCGCAGTCAGATCAAAAGCTGAAGAAATTCTTACACATCATTGAGGGTTCACCTGTTTTCCCTGTCATATATGATCAGAACAGGTAATTACGGTTTACTAGTTCTCAATGTTTATTATATGATGGCACTTGCTTGTGCAGCCTTAGGCAATTGGTTTCCTCATTGTCCAAATTCTTTTGTTTTCTTTTCAATTCTTTAAGAATGATTAAACTTCCTGAGATTCTGTTAGGTAATGTGTTTTTTGGAACAGTATAAGCTCCATGTATCTCATATTTCTCCTGGTGTTAGAAGTTTAAGTTTTGTCACTTGTATGCTGTTTGTCTTGAGAAATTTGTTTATGGTTTCTCTGATGTAAAGAAACTCTTCTGCAGAACTGTTTTGTCTTTACCCCCAATAATCAATGGTGCTCATTCTGCCATTACTTTAAAGACAAAAAATGTTTTCATTGAATGCACTGCGACTGACTTAACAAAGGCCAATATCGTTTTGAACACTATGGTAAGAAACTGGAGCCCTTAGATGGTGTTCGTAATTGTCTTGTTTGGTTCCCGCAAGTATTTTTGATTGTGCATCGTTTTGCAGGTGACCATGTTCTCAGTGTATTGTAAAGAAAAATTCCAGGTTGAACCAGTGAAAGTAATTTACCCTGATGGGAAATCATATTCTTGCCCTGACCTATCAGTCTACCACATGGATGTGCCTTTGTCATACATAACCAGAATAGTTGGAGTCTCTTTGCCAGAGAAGGAGGTATTATGTTTTGTGTCATTTGTTTTCTGTACTCGTCTTTGCTTAATAATCCTGAACTTGCATCCTCTTAATTACTAGACCATCAAACTTCTAAATAGATTGGATACATTAACTATCTTCAGCAGTAAATTTGTCTGCCTTTTCAAGTGATTTCTTTTGCTGCAGTTGTCAACTACAGAGCTCTTCTTTCCATTCTTCTGTCTCTTCCCTCGTCTCTGAGCTAGAATAGCTTCCCTTTCTGGTTTTGTAGCTACAACATGACCTAATGCATTCAACTGCACATGGTTTGAAGCGTTACCGCCTCTTACTGCTTTATAATACAGGTCTTTTTATGTTAAGCAGTTGTACAGGCTAGACTGAGAGCTGATGGGTGGGTTTTCAATATTTACATATAATCATGAATCATCATTTTTTGCTAGTGTAATCTGGCAGTAGTTGCAAAGTTTGTAATCAAATTAAAGAGCATCTTCTAGAAGTTGCTCCTTGATTCCTTGAAAACTGGAGCTTTTTGAAGTAGCAACAGGTCAGTAAATGAAAAAATATTTTCTAATGTTTCTTTTATAGGTCAGGTCAAAATGATTTTAAGGCTTTTAAGCTAACTTTCATCTGGCTATCTTTTCAAGTTCCTATTGTATGTTATCCTCTATTAGCAAATAAGTCTTTCTATTAAATTAGTTATTGCCAAATTGACAGTGATGAGGTAAATTCAAATTCATGAACTTGACAGGTTGAAATTTTTGCTGCTTACGGACGTTGAAAATTTCATTAAAATTTTCCAAACTTCTAAAAGGATGTATGTGCATCTTATATTATGGCCTAGCACTACTATGCTAAGTTTTTGGCTGCCAGAAGCATCAATAGTTCTGAGATTTGTGTTCCTGCTTTTCTTACTCATGCCTTTTTTTCATGTTTTCGGGATGAGGAATGAGATAAAAATTAGACGTATGAAACTCTCTTTGCATCCACTCTTTTCCAACCCACTTTAAAAGTTGTGATTGGCTATACTTTCTTAAAACCAGAACTTAAAAAATCTGCTTGTTCTAAACTTGTTTACCAGGTTCATTATAGATTCAGTTTAAGGGTTTGAAAAAGTTTGATTATACTAGCTGAGTTTGGATTGTTAATGTGCAATTAACTGTATAGTTGTGGGATTGTAACAACCTTTAAATCTACCATATGTTTCGGTTAGAATAAACTCTAGCATGATAATGCCTTGGTAGTGATATTCATCTTGATATGTTCAAGTCTATGTATGTGTCACATTTAGTCACAGGTATACAAAAGTCTGGCTATATACATTATTATACATCAATTATTCTTATGTACATAGATCCTTGTCAACCAGAATCTATTAATACACACAAGAATGATGAATTGAATACTGCACAATGGCATAAACAAATACTCGAACTAAATGATTTTAAATAAAAAATAAATCTACCTGCTTGCATTGTCTATAGATTGCATGATGCACAGTTGGATGGGATAATCACTTCCTCTTTATAGTCATTCTCTCTGTTTAAGAACTGCATCCCACCCACTATTTAACTAAAGGCTGGAAAGTAAGAGGTGCTTGCTGTATATTTTTCTGTGTAAAACTGTGTTTTCATGTTCTGGCCACCTACATCCTCACTAATTTGACAGGGTCAACTTGTTTCAGGTAGCCAGTTTACTATATAGAATGCAATTAGAAGCCAAGCTGTCTATATCAGGAGATGAAACGGTCAACTTTACCGTGTCTGTACCACCTACCAGAAGTGATATTCTGCATCCTTGTGATGTGGCTGAGGTAGTTTCCTGACTTTTTTTTCCTTTTTAAGACTAATGCACATTATTTGTCATTTTATAATATCATTAATTGACTATAGCTTTCTTGTTTCTCAAGGATGTTGCAATAGCTTATGGGTACAATGAAGTACCCAAGACAAAACCTTCATCTTTGAAGCCATGTTCGTTGAATCAGCTGAGTGATCTAATCAGGATGGAGGTAATGGTTATGTCATCCCTTGTGTTAGTCACTGACTTGATAAATTAAAGAATTTTTTTTTGAAAATTATACCCTCATTTGCTATGCTTTCATGTGGTTTGATAGCCAATTTTGACAGATTGGCAACAAGCACAACACTTTTGCAATTGGGTGGGGAATTTGGAAAGCAAAATATAATTTTGACCTAAAGTGCGTGTTGTAATAATCTAGTAACTGTTAGGTTTTTGCTCTAATTTTAGAGAATGATGTCTATTGAAAATATAATCTGTGCTAAATGTGAATTTATGTGGATACAGTGTTTTTTCCTGTTTTGTTAGTAAAGATGGTCTCGGATGTTTCACCTTCTAAGCCTGTTCACTTTGTTAGAGAGGAATATTCTCTCTTTACTGTCTTTTTTATATGTTGGTGTGGGTTGGAGAGAGGGGGGGTTCTCATGACTTAATATGTGACTTATTGGTTTTTTCAAGGTTGCTACCTGTGCATATTTTGGTATCTGCTGTTTAGAAATACTAAAATATTGGAACCTGATAATATCTAAATTGTGCTCTTGGTGTTTCAATAAGACAAACCATGCATCATCTTTGATGGGTTGTGATTTGCCTTATTTTTTTGCTTGCAAACAACTTAAATATATGGGGCAGTACACATCCGTTGAATTCTGCTATAGTAATGCAGATAATTTTTCTTTTAATGACAAAATTATGGTCATTTCCTGCGACAATTTCGTATACCAGCGATTCCTTCCCAAAATATCTTTACTCGTGCGAACAGCCACTTTTGGCTTCATGGTTAAGTGTTTCTGACTTCCGATTCTTTTTTTCTTTAAAGGTAGTCATGCACTGACACAGAGATCATGAGTTAGAAGTTTAAACTGAAACACAAGTTATGAAATAAGCCACTGGTACATTGCCATAAAACAGATTTTTTTTTTCCTAAAACCTTGAAATCTACCCTTATGTGAGCTTTCTTACAGACTAGATCGCTATATGTCTTTTCTTTAGTAAGTTTGATGGGAAATATCTATTTGTTTATAAATCTTGTTACTTGTCATCTAACCACCCGTATGGCGTACTTAATGGTTGCCAGCATGGCCGTTAGCACCGCCTCAAATGCCAGCATCGAGAGCCAGATCTTCAAGAAGCGCTGAAACCTTTTGTGGATTGAACATGGGTTAGAAGTGTATTTAAGAAGGCAAAGAAGAACTGGTCTTGCTTCCTAAAAGTCAAAGTTTAAATGTGGTTATGCTTATTTTACATCACCATAGCAAGGGAAGAATAAAGACAGCTACAGGTGGAGAGAGAGAAAGAGAGAGAGAGAGAGTGTGTGTGTGAAAGTGAGATGAACTGCTGTTTTTGGGTTGCAACAGGGGGGCTAGCTGCTAGCAAAATGGTGGTGCCAGTGAGACACAAGTGGTGAGGGAAACATAATTGATTCATGTGTTAAAAAATGAAGATAGTGGAAAAGTGGAGAAAAAAAGACGAAGATAAAAGGAAAAGAATATAACCTTCTGTCGTTGCTTGTGAAAATAGTGCAACTGGACCCAAGGGAATGTTAGTGAAAGATTTTGATTCTGTGGATGAAACCATGTTAATGTCTTTGACTCTAGAAATTCCTGCAGAGAGCTAGAGTAGTTCACTTGTGACAAGGAGGAGTTAAACCAATTATCTTAAAAGGTAGTTGGACTAAGGGCTCCTTTAATTTACTTTTCATTGTCTTTGGTTGGGGGGGAAAAGATGGATATTATATAGTTGTTGCTAGATGTATTAGAAGGCAAAAGCTTCTCTGGAATTTTATCGAAATTTGATACAAAGTTAAGTATATAATTTCAATGGCCAGAAGTGTAAAAAGTTTCTCTTGGTTCTGTATAAGCAGAAAGAGTTAACAAGGGAGGTTATTGTTATTTGAAAAGTAAGAGCAGGTGCTTGTGCAGGGAAAAATCTCGGGGAAGGCTGTTTTGCCTTAATTGGAATACAATGTTCAGTCGTGCTTATCTTGAAAATACCTAGTAGTTTGAATTTTGCTGAATTGATTTGCTATTTGGTTGTCCTTGTGGTCTCCCATGGCTTTGCATAATAATACATTTTTCTCTGTAGTGTGGTCATATTTTCATTAGTATTGTTCACGTGGAATATGATTTAATCAGTTCCATGATTCTAACTTTGGTTTCGTTCCTTTTTTGCTTTACAATTTAGATTGCAATGGTTGGTTTCACAGAAGTCCTAACATGGATACTTTGCTCATATAAAGAGAATTTCACCATGCTCAACCGCAAGGATGATAAAGCAACAGCAGTAATCAATGGAAATCCTCGTTCTGCTGATTTTGAGGTTGGTTTTATTTATAGTGTGATCACGTAAAGATTTAACATTATGGTGTTCTTGCTGACTACATATAATGGTTTTTCTTAAATTTTTTTTTTTTGCTTGGATTTTTCCAAATTGGTTTCCTGGTCTGGTAATATGACGCAACAGTGGATATCTTATGCAGTCTTTTTAAAATGTGTATTGTGAAGTTTGACAGTGATGCATGTTGACAGTAACCAATTTGTGTTATGTATCTTTATGTCATTTTATAAACATTAGAAAAATAAAGAAAGGGATGAACAGTTATGGAAGATCTCCTACATCTTCATGGTACCCTTTGCTGAGAATTGTGACATCTAGTTTTCATGAATAACTTGATGGTTATATTTGATGTGTTTAGAAGGGAACTTAATAGGCTGCGCACCTCCTGTAAATAAGAAATGGGAGTGCTCTTGCCAGTCTTTTGGATTAGCATTGTGGTTCCTTCTAGTTTTCAGTATAGTCAGTGATCTTCTCCATTTTGTTGAGTTGTGCCTCCGAGAGATACATGATACAGCTCTTTTGTTTCTATGTACTCTGGAAGAGTTTAAAAAGCATGAGTTCAATAGCATATGCTGTTTGAACTGGGAAACTCCATGATAATGATTTTTCAAGAGGACAGGTATCTAAAAGGCTCTATCAAATTTTCTCTGTTGATTTTGTAGAAAATCTTGTTTATTCATCAAGTGATTGGAATGGATTCATTAAATTAGTAAAAGATTATTCACATAGCATCCCCCACTTTTCACTTGTAAAATGGTATGTATTTGCTCTTATCTGCCACATTCGTTCTCAGCATGGTCTGCTGCATGTTTAAATCTGCAGGTGGTGCGCACCAGTCTCATGCCTGGCATACTAAAAACAGTTGCACACAACAAAGATCATCCAAAACCTATCAAGGTAAATGGCATTATTTGCTGGTCCCTGCAAATGCATAATTTAAATTAACTTTGACATCATTGTAATGTTTTACTACACGTCTCAAGAAACAGAAGTATGAAGTGGCATTAAATGATAGGCTCGTCTTCTGGGTTCCTTTCACTCGCAGATGATTTACTCAGATGACAGTAACTTATAGGTTTATGAACAATAATAATAACATCTGCACCGAGTGCACTAAAGCGAGGGGCTTAAACGTGAAATCAGATCTCAGTGCACTAATTTCTGAAGTGTCTCATGCTCGTTTGTATGGCCTTATTTTGGAATGTCTATAACTAAAGATGCTGATGAATAAGAGATTCTAGCATAGAACAGTGCAAATAAGTGCACCAAAGGCCAAAGTTTACAAACTAAAGTGCCATAACAAATAACATAACCATGGTTAGAGATATATATAATGCGAGATATACCAAACAAGCAGTTAAACTTCAACCAGTGAGGAAATTTCTTGCTACTGAGTTTATTAAATGAATGTAATATTGAGCTTCACGACTTCATCAATTATGTATAGAGAATTGAGGCTTAACCTATTTATAATCAGTTATGCTATGCTTCTACACCAAAATGATATCCCACTACTCACTAATCTAGGCTTAAGAAAAAACAAGCAGAGTTCTTATGGTTCTTAAGAAAAGCAAAGCCCAAAAACATAGACAGCAAAGGATTAGAGCTTTCTGTTTTCCTTTTCAATAACAGTATATGCTTCAGCATTCCTTTGCACTTAGTGTGCTTTTCCAGCACCTGAGAATAATGGCTGACTTTGGACTCCAGCAACTGCTAGTTTGCACTTTGCTTTGTTTTGTGCTTAAGCATGCGCTTTTGACCAACACAAGTGGTTGAGCAACTCTTGTGTCCTCACCACACACGTGGCAGTTGAGTGGTGCAGAAAAAGTAGTAGGTATCCCGAGGACATCATCTGAAAGCCTCAATGGTAGTAATTCAAATTTTAGATTTACCAAAAAGTTGGTTCGGTTCTTCCCTTCCAAAAATCAACTTTAAATCAAAGTTCCCTACATCGTTTCTCTAAATGCTATTGATTTGCTTTCACCTTTCTCCTTTTAGTTTTTGTCAACTCTTTAAGTTCTAAGAACTAAACTTGCGAGCAATAGAGCTTGGAAATGGGCTAATGTGAAATCCATGTATCAATTGATTGCTAGCCTCCTTTAATGAATAAGAACTGTAATTTATGACCTTAAAAAGCAAAAGATTAGTAGGTGAGGACAGAATTAAATAGACATTTATTTTTTGTTTGGAGATGGAAGTTTGGTTGATTGGGATGTGCTGAATTTTGAACATTGGTGACTTAGTGGTTTGTAGATGGAGACTTTAGGGTTGTGGATTAGGCTTTTAAGATATGACTTTGAGGTATCTCATATATTCTTGATCCTTTTTTTTTTTATTTTTTTTATTTATTTTTACTTAGTCTGTTTGTCAGTGGATTGTTTTTGAAAGACCAGGTAACTTTAAACACCTCAATTCAAATGCTTGAAATAAGAACCCAAGGTTCCTCTGTTTTGGCCTGGTGGGTTTTAGGATCACTGGGATTGGTAGGTATGTGCTTTGGTGAACCGGTCAAACTGATTGATTTGGGCCAGATTTTCATAGGACTCTGTTTTAGGCATTAACATTATGCCTGTTGCTGATTATGTTGCCATGCAGACATTCTGGATATTAATTGTATGATCAAAATTTTCTGATACTTCATTATCATTTTAGATATTTGAGGTGGGTGATGTAGTGCTATTGGATGAGTCAAAAGATGTTGGTGCAACAAATCGTCGTCACATTGCAGCTTTATATTGTGGTGCTAATTCTGGGTTTGAGGTAATTGTTCTTTCCCATAGTATAGTTGTCATCTAAAAATTTATATTTTTAGAATACATGTGATATTTTTTGGAGAATCTGACCTTTGCTTGAAAGTATGCCATGTTTCTTTGTGCTTGGAAACAGGTAGTGGTTTTTGACCCTTGTGTTAATTTATTTCTACAAGGTGGTGCAAGTACTATACAATCTTCAGTTTTGTGCTTGATGTGTTTGTTGGTGAAGGCTTGAAGAGGGTGTCTCTGCAATTGAATTACAAGGAGATTTTTTCTTTTGTGCTAATTATTGGATACTACGACTAATCTGAACAATTATTATTTTTGTTGTTGGAACATCAACTGCAGCTCAAGCTGTGCCTAACAAACGTAATTTTGATAATTGTAGGAAGAAAGTTGAGCTCAGCTAGAGAAAAATTCATTTGAGCTTGCTTTAACAATTAAACAAAAGTTCCTGGAAGTCTTACTAAGTTATCATTGTTTTTTTATTAATGCATTTGGATTGGGAAGGTTTCCAATGAAAGGGGGAAACTGTGATTATTACATATTTTAAGGAGGTGGGAAGGGTGCATACATGTTATTCTTTTTTCTAAGCAAGGTGATGGCACAGGAGGTCAGATCTTAGATGGGAGAACCGTGCTGGTGGAGATGGGGGAAGGATAGGAAATTTTGGTGTGATATTTTGGTATGTAAATGGGGGAGCACATTTTTTTTTTAATCTGCCTGGAGGAAGGAACAAGGTGTTGGGCAGACTGCTTGGGTGTTTTTGATGTTTGTTTGTGTTTACACAATTGTGGATGGCTCTAGTGGGCATTAGCTAATTACTGTGATGGTTAAAAGTGTGTTATTGAGGGACATGATATTCCTTTCAAAACCTGAACCTTGAAATTTAAAGATTAAGCATGTTAACTGTATTTTATATTTTTACTTTTATTTTTTGTTTTTGCCATTATGAAGATTGTTTTTGTTTGCATCTTTCAGTTTGGCTTTTGCATTGAAAGCTTTTACTGCAGGCATTTATGTAATTTAACAAAAGATACTATAAAATATTGGGGCTTAATTTTGATCAAAAGCAACATTGAAACTGAAATTGTTTGGATGAAACTGTGGGAAGTATTTGATTTTGAGAAACTCCTTTTGCTTTTATCTCTTTTTCTTTCCTATCTTTTTATTGAACTTTGTGTTTATCTTTAACTTGGCCTTTGGGGATAGAGTGGAGAAAATTCAAAATTTCAGCATTTTGTTCTACACGAAGATGCTGCTTGTAGTTTTCCAAATCTAAGAGGTTTAATTGTAACATGGACAATTTTGAAGGGATCTATGCATGATAGTCTTGTATCGGGAACTTCATGATTTGTTTATTTTGTGAATTTCAAGTATCCAAATCCAATAAGCACATGATATAGCTTCTGGCCATTGTTTACGAAATTCATTTGCTTTTCATCATCACTATTTTCCAGGGCTTTAAATTCATCATTCATGCGATTTTTCAATCATGATATTTATATTGCTGAAGTTGTAAGTGGCAGCCTCTAGATTAATTGACTTGATATTTTCTTTTGCAGCTGATACATGGTCTGGTAGACAGAATTATGGAAGTGACTGGAACACCTTTTGTATCACCTGGGGATGATGTGGGCTACTATATCAAAAGTGCAGATGTAAGGCTTATTGCAATAATTTCTTGAAACTACATTTCTGCAGTGTGATATATATGCATTTTGACTGCTTGCTGTAGGAGCCTGAATTTCTTCCCGGTAGACAAGCAAGCATCATTTACAAGGGGAAGCAGATAGGGACCTTTGGTATAGTGCATCCAGAGGTATGTCACTTGACATTCAAGTGAATGCTTTGTAGGTCAAATTTAAGGTGCAAGAACCAGCTGCCCTTTTCTTGGACTGATTGATAGTGAATAGGCTACTAAGCTTGAAGATCTTGAATATAAGTTCTATACAGTATTCATATAAAGCGAGCTCATTTTGAGGCTGCATCATTTCAATTTTTTGGTGTGGTGCATTTGGTTTTACTAGTCTAATTATACCCATTTATAATTCTGTACACACAAGGTTCAACACTTAAATCTGTATTCTTAATCATATATCAAGCTTCCATGCCAATTTTTACACCTGGTTCACTATACATAAATGAGAATGCTCTTTTAGCTGATTCTATGATCTGTATGCAATTTTTTGTTTCTCGAGGCATTCTGTAATTAACTGCCACTAGCACAGAACGTGACTATAATTCTTTGTTGTATTTGATGACTATCAATATTTAGTATCCTTTATTTCTTTATCTTGTGGATATCAGGTGTTGCAAAACTTTGACATTCCAGATCCGTGCTCCTTCGTCGAGCTTAACATGGAGATCTTTTTGTAGGGATAGATCTTCAATATCATCTAAATATGTATCTCTTGTATTCTTCCTAGAACTTCATTCATAGCAAGGCTACGCAATTCATACTCTATTTCCTGTAATCTGTAGAATCTGTTCTCGGGCACCTGGTATTGATGATTAGTCCAGGAGTAGACGCTCAGTTTGATTTTTTTTTCTTTTTTTTTTCCGAATAGAAAAACGGTTCTCATGTAAAGCTACTTGTGCAACTGTTTCTGGTATCCGTCACTAGATCGGAGTGTTCTCCATTTTTAATATTAATATCTAAATAGTTATATCTAGAGATCTTGATCTAAGGATGCCAGTGTTTGGCGAATTTATGTAAATAATGGCAAAAGAACAAATCATGACAAATTTGATGTTCCGGAGAAAGTAGTTTCTTAGCAAGAGTTGCTGCAAATGAGAGCGTTGAACAAAATTGAATTTATATTAGCTTTTATTAAAATATAAGTCGCACAACAACTTATAGGAATATAATTTTTTTTTAATGTAAGTCGCATAGTAATTTATAGGAATATAATTTTTGGCGCCATCATTGTAGATGCCAGCATTCACATTTGATTAGCCAAGTTTCTAATTTTCATTTGTGTTTACTATAGAAATCGATATGTCTTTCGTAGAAATTGATATGTGTTAGTAGCTAGTAATTCAATAATTTCTTCAAGGGATATACCTGCTGTGGATGATGGTTGTTGTTGCTGATATTGATGTTGAAGACCTATGGTCTTCTTGTATAATTAAAGTTGGAGTTATTCCACCATCCTTGATCATACATGTTTGAATAAGGGTTATATCACATTTTAGACAGGGTTGGAAAACCTCCAAAAGTATTGATTGCGACTAGAGCTGTTAAATGGAACGAGCAGCTCGAAAGCCATTGAGATCGATTCGATAAGACTTGAGTTTGACTCGTTAATTGAGATAAACGGGTTGAGTTCAAGATTGAGATATGCTCGTTTAATTAACAAGTCGAGCTTAACAAGCCGAGTAAATTTGACTCGTTTGTTATCTGAGTAGTTTGCTTACGCTCGATAACGAATGGTACATATGTCATTTCACAATTCAAAAGTATAAAAATTGAAAATTATAGACTTTATTGCGGTCACTTTGCACGAGCACGAGCTCGTACAAGTTCGACTCGTTTGTGATAAACAAGTCGAGCTCGAACTTGAGCTCGAGCCACATGTTCCATTTGACAAGTCGAGCCCAAGCACATTTCAAAGCTCGTCCGCCGAGTCGAGCGAGCTGGAGTCGAGTTCGGCAGCCAAATACTCGGCTCGACTAACAGCACTAATTGCGACACAAGTCATTTTGAAATGCAAGACACATGTCGGTTGAATGATTCGAGACATGACAAATTTCACAGGTTACAACAGCCAATTTTTCTACAAGAGAGGTTAATGTATGTAAATGTTGATCATTAGAAAAGACACGAGCTTCATTAACCCTTCTAAGAATAAAATTCAGTCTATCACCAAAATATTGAATATTAGCAGTCATAAATTAGTAAAAAAATAAGAGAAAAATTAAAATTAAAATAAGATGAACTTAAAAAGGAACAAATTAATCAAGCACAGTCCCCGACAATGGCGTTAAAAATTGACAGTTGTCGAACTTTTGTAATCATAAATACCTACTCAAATAAAATACAAATTTTTGTATATAACAGTGACTAAGGTCAAATTCACAAGGACTGAAAAAAATTTGTTTACGGGGGATTTTTATAAAATTGGGAATAATTAAAGAACTCAAATAAAAAGGACTAAATTACAATTAATTGAAATTGAATCAATAATAAACAAACTCTAGCCAAGAAATAATTTTGAAAATGGTTCACTCAATTGGTCATTGATGCAATAATAACTTCATTTGCTCACTGATAAACAAGTTATAACTACGAAATAAATGATGACAATCAACTTCTCCTTACTGTATTGATGGTTAAGGTACGGCCGTTAACCACTGTCCTAATCAAGAAATAACACTAGGTACGACTTTAGAGTTCAATTTCCTAATTGCTTTAAGAATTAGAGAAGTCTTGTTCTAATCAAATAACACGTTACAAGGATTATTTTAAGTTAGCCCATACGTCCCTGACACAAACTCAATCATGTCAATTACCACTAGTTTAAAACAATTAAACAATTACGGATTTAATTGTTCTAATTGATTTTAAATTATTATATTAATTTAAATACCAGCCCTGAATATTCAAATAACATAATAATCGTAAGAAATTAAATCAGGGAACATACAAATACTAGTAGTAAAAGAAATAAATATAATCAATATGATTTCACAATTTTAGTTGAACGAAGTCCTCCGTTGTTCATTGACTAGAATGAAAAGTTTAGCTCATCTCCACCAAAAAAGCGACATGCAAAATATTTGGATCAATTGCCGAGACCATTCTCCAAAAATATGAGATAAAGTGTTAAGAGGAAAAGAAGAAAAGCAAAAGAAACATCGTTCTTGTTCCTTCAAGAAAGAAAAAGATGACGATCCTATTCCCTTGGCTTCGTTCTCCTATATCTACTAAAATTCCTTTCCTAAACGAAAACAAACTCCTAATAGGCAATAGATTCTTTTCAAAAAGTCAAGATAGATAGACTAGACTAGTGTTCTATCAAAAGTGAAAAATTATCCATTCGGTGTAGAGACTCTGATCCTCACAACTTCGATTTAAAATTGGAGATCTTCTCACGTGCCAAATCTCAAGCTTCCCAGACGTGCAGGTAAGACTTTGACATGCCCGCGCTAAACTGCACAAAGATCTAGTTAAAAATCATGTCTTTAATTCCTTTTTCCTCCGGATCCCTACAACCAGTACCAATTACCAAATAAGTAGAATCTATCAATTAATGTAATGTTTAGCTAAAATCAAGGAAAAATAATCATAAATTTAATAACAAAAATGCAACCTGTTAGCGATCAACAAGGGAGGGGTTTAGGATAGGGGTGGCAATTTTGGACACGACCTAAAAACACGACCCGAACCTAACACGAAATTAATGTGTTTGGGTTTAGATTTTGAGGATTCGAGTCAGAATCGGGTCAGACCCGATAAACCCGAAAAAAATCGGGTCAAAATCAAGTCAAAATCGGGTTGACCTGTTAACCCGTTTCTAAAATAAAAATAAATAAATAAAGATTAAAAAATTATCTAAACACTAAATAGGCTTACACAGTTACTGAGTTACACTTACACATACACATTCACTTAGAGACTTAGAGTCTTCACTTGGCCAGTTGGCCGGCCCTAAATCAGTAAATCCTCACCCAAAAAGCCGAAATCTTTCTTCCTCACCTAACCCTAAATTTTTCTTCCCCTTTTCTTTTAAACGGCAAAACCAGAAAGGCGGCCGCCTTGCCCTTCACTTCACCAGTTCACGTCACGGTCTTCATCTGTCAAACGGCGGTTAGAAGCAACTAGCAAGCAACGGATTTTCTTCTCTAAGGTGCAGTTTTACAGCAAGTTTTTTTTCCCCTAAATCGATTTCTTTCTTGTGGTGTAATATCGCCCTTTGCTTCAGCTTTCTTTTGGTATAACCATGTATGAAGATGATACGGTAAAACAAAACTTTCTGGATTAAAAAAGGTTGGCAGAGATGTTTCTATTATAAGTTCAAATATTATACAAAAAGGTTGGTTTTCACTACTAATGTAAATTTCTGTCGGTGGTGAGGTGAAACTTTTAAGAAGAATTTGGTGGTGATGGATCGATTTCTAAATTCTTCCTCCAAATCTGGAGGTTAACAGGGCAACAAACATATTGAAGTATAAATGGCTGATGGGTCCGTTTGATGTTTGGTTCCCTTTTTCTTCTCTTCTCTTTGAACTGTCTCTGATTTCAAATTTTAATGTCCCTAATATTCGATCTGGGTTTTTGCATGGTAATTGTGATCAAACAACATTGGAGGGCTTAATGGTAGTGTTATAGAGGCAGTGGCGGTTCAGTGTTATGATGTAGAGGCAGCCGTGATCTAAGGAGTGCTTTTGATGTTTTTAATTTGGGATCGTCGACGGAAAATGGATATATTAAACTTGGGGTTCCAAATTTTGGTTTAAAACTCATGGCATACCAAAATTTTGGTTTACAACTCATGGGCAAATGGCGAATTTAGTACTCAAACCTTTTTTTTAATAAAATCAATTTATACCTTTAATTTTTATTTTGGCCAATCTAATTCTCAAACTTTAATTTTGTATCTCTGCTTTGATCCTTTTAAAGTGGCGCTGCCAAATTTTATCGTGACAAAAACCAGTAACTAATCAAGGAAATTATAGAAACTACAAGCCAGGTTCCAATTAAAAAAAGAAGAAAATAAAAACTTTCCAACAAATAAGGCAGAAAACAGATTTTCCATTAAGCTTGGGACGAAAACATAAATCGTCATTGTTTCCCCAAGATAGCAATAACATCAGACACCACTACTTCTTAAGTTTATTCTGCACATGACACTCACTTGCACTTGATTTAGTTTGTTATTGTTTCCCTCGTCCCCCCTCTTGTACTAAGCATTTTTAATATGAAAGCACTATTATTTGTTTAATTACTGAATATTTGTTTCAACCAAAAATCATAACTATTGAATTGCATAATTCTTGATGATTAACAGATGGATACAAGTATGACATATCCAAATTCAATCAGTATTGAAGAAGATGGTGATACAGGGAGTAGTGATAGCATCGAGGAAACAGGCCACACCAATCATCAATCTCAATGCCCTGACACTAGTGCAATTGGGAAAAAGAAATTACCTCCAAAAGCTACAATCAATATGCCTGGCAAGAAGAGGAGATTAAGTTCAGAAGTTTGGGATTACTTCGACATTATTCCCAAAAAGGATCCAAACGATGAGTTGAAGTGCAGATGCAAGAAATGTGGGAATGAATATTCTGCTGAGAGTAAAAGTGGGACAGGTAATTTGCATCGACATGTAAAGAGGTGTGTAAAAATGACAACAAAGGACATTGGATAGTATCTAATCACTTCTGACAAAGGTGCTCTTGCCACACGAAATGCACAATTCAGTCAAGATAAATTTAGAGAATTACTTGTGCATGCCATAGTAAGACATGAGCTGCCATTTTCATTTATGGAGCATGAGGGAATTAACAATGTCCTTACATATTTGGAGCCTCAAATTAAACATATCACTAGGAACACAGCCAAGTTGGACGTTAAAAAATTGCATGCAAAGGAAGTTAATAGACTTGGTAGTGAATTGCGGGGATGTCCTAGTCGAATATGTTTAACTTCCGATGCATGGACATCTATTGTTACTGATGGATACTTGAGTTTGACTGCACACTTCATTGATAGCAATTGGCTGCTACAGAAAAAATTCTGAATTTTTCTTATATGCCTCCTCCCCATAATGGTGTTGCATTAGCTGAAAAAATTTACAGTTTGGCTAGTAGTTGGGGTATTGAAAGGAAGTTGTTTGCCATCACATTAGACAATGCTTCTGCAAATGATTCTTGTGTTGCAATACTTAAGAATCAGCTTAAGTTGAAAAATTCTTTAATTTGTGATGGTATGTTGTTTCATGTGAGATGTTGTGCACATATTCTCAACTTGATTGTGCAAGATGGTTTGAAAGAAATTGATAAATCTGTGGAGTTAATAAGAGAATGTGTCAAGTATGTCAAGGGTTCTCAAACAAGGAAGTTAAGGTTCACCGAATGTGTAACACAGACTTCTCTTGATTCCAAAAAAGCCTTAGTTCAAGATGTTCCTACTAGGTGGAACTCCACATATAGAATGCTTTCCAGTGCACTTTATTATCGCCTTGCATTTTGTCACTTACAATTAAGTGATTCAAATTTTCGGAGCTGTCCATCTCTTGAAGAATGGGGAAGAGTTGAAAAAATTTGTAGTTTTCTTCAAGTTTTTTATGAGGCAACTAATGCTTTTTCGGGGTCCAAGTATCCAACTAGTAACTTGTACTTTCCTCAAGTTTTTAAGATTCAATTGAAGCTGTCTGAGGAGTGCAATAGTTCAGATGATTTTATGAAGAGGATTGCTTCCCAAATGTTTGTGAAGTTTAACAAATATTGGTCTGAGTTCAATCTCTTGTTGGCAATTGCTGTGGTATTTGATCCCCGGTATAAATTTCAGTTTATTGAATTTAGTTATAATAAGCTATATGGTCCGGGGTCTAATAAATTAGTCAAGGTTAGGAATGCACTTTTTGATGTCTATAATGAGTATGTGAAGATTTCCAACACACCTGGTGCATCATCTTCATGCTCTCGAGGCAGCAATGAAGTTTATTCTCCTCATGGAGCCAAGGAACAAGAAGACAACCAATCATTTGATATTTTAGAGGTATGAAAATTAAACTTTTGTGACTTCATTGCGTTCTAAAATTATGATTATTATGATGATTTTTAACTATTTTGTTTTATTATCATATCTAATATATCTCTGTTTGTAACTTATGTAGGAATTTGATCAATTTGACACCTTTGAATTTGCCTGTGGTGCACAAAAAAGTCAATTGGAATTGTATTTAAATGAGCCAAGAGCTAAACGATCCTCACATATTATTGTTCTTGATTATTGGAAAGCACAACAATTTCGATTTCCAGATTTGAGTAAATTGGCAAGGGACATTCTATGTGTTCCAGTATCAACCGTTGCTTCTGAATCTGCATTTAGTCTTGGTGGTAGAATTTTGGATCAATTTCGTAGTTCACTTTCACCCCAAATTGTTGAGGCTTTAGTTTGCACTAAGGACTGGTTATTTGGAGATAAAAGTGAAGGTAAATACAGTTTTTTTATACATATTTTAGTTTTCTGGTTTTGTTACTTATATATATTTTTTCATTCTTATAATGTAGGATCTCTAAATATGAATTTGGAGGATTTAACTCAAAATATCATGTCTCTAAATATCAACAAGGATGAGGTTGATGCAACAATAATTGAGGATTCAAATTCTAATGTTGTTAATCTCTAATCCATGATACTTAGTTGCTATGAATGTGCTTGCCGTGATCAAAGCAGTCCGGCTGCAGTTGGAGGTTGCTTGGAGGATGCACAAGTTTGGCATCATTATGAATGCTGCTGTTGTTAATGATGAGGGCCGAAGCATTGGTTGACCTTGGAGCACCACTTTGTTGTGATTAAGACTCTAAACTTATATTTGGTGTAATGTATTGACTCTAAACTTATATTTGGTTGGCAGTATTTTGTTTGATTTGTGTGAAGTTGGAGTTATTAGATTTGGATGGATGATGTATTACACTATTTCTACTCTTATGGTGTCTTATCTTATGGTCATATGGGCTCTTGGTACAGATATTGATGTCTCTCATTTTTAGGATGAATTTTGAATCTGGGATGCACCAGCCACCCAGAATTTGCAGAAATAGTCTGATAACAAGCATTAGAAGTAAATGGCTTTGATATCAAGCAGTTGAAACTCAACTGTGTAGTTGTTTTTCGACAGTCTCTCTTAAATGGCTTGCATGATACTTCTGTTAAGAGTGTCTTCTATTTGATGAGTTATTGCAGCGTGTGTGAAATGGCTTGGAGCTGCTTAGATTTCGATTGTGCATTTCTTGGTGGTAATTAAATTTGTATACTATGCATTTTATTTATCAAGAATGATAATCATATTTTTAATAGGATTAAATCAAGAAATTCAAATTGATTTTCGGGTTGGCGGGTCCTGAAATTATCGGGTTCGGGTCAGGTGTTCTGACCTGTTTCGGGTTGGCGGGTCAGGTTTGGGTTAGCGGGTTTCCTTTTATACCCGGGTCGCAACCCGACCCGCCAATTCGATTTGGATCCGATTGCCACCCCTAGTTTAGGAGGGGGAAGAGAGGGGAGGGGGTGACTAGGGAGGGAAGGGAAGGAGAGAGGAGCAAGGAGGGAGAAGGAGAGGGAGGAGGAGAGAGGAAGAAGAAGAAGAGGGAGGTAGGAGAGGGGAGGGGGACAATGCTAGCGGTGTTAGAGAAGCAAGGGTGGTGACAGTGGAAGTGGCAGTGAAGGGTGATGGGAGGTGGTGGTGGTGAGTAATGTGTGGAAGCAAAAAGATGGAATTTTTTTTTGGCCGTTTTTAGGTGTATTTGAAAGGTTGTGTTTTTGAAATTGTTTTTGAACTTATTTTTGAAATTTATTAATGTAGAAAGACAAAAATACTTTTTTCATAAACACCTTAAACCCAAAAGATTAGTATGACAATATCTTGGTCGATTTCGGATCCTACAAGCTTAGTGGTTTATTATATTTGAGAAAGTCATTCAACTACAATAGGAAATCAATCCAATAGAGTCTGAAAAACTTTAACTCCTTTTACAACAAATTGTGTATGATGGGAAGGATACATTGGGTGGTACGGGGGAAAAGAGTGTGAGTGAGAGGTTTAGAATTTGAGACTTCCAACTTACAACCATATAAAAAGAAAAGAAAAAATTGGGAGGGGGGAAGGGACAGTAGGTGAGAAGTTCTAGGTTCGAACCCTCCTATCTAACAAAAAAAAAAATTGCTTTAGCTCTATTTTACACTAAGTGTTCTGAATCAAACAAGATAAGTAAATGTATCGGATGGAAAGTGAAGGATGTTGTGGTTATCATGGCAGAAAACGAAATTTGCAGTATGTTGGAACATGGTTTCTTGGAACAGATTTTTTTTTTTTTTTGTTAAGAGAATTAAAAGTGGTTCTCCACTTACTCCTTCTTGAAAAAGAATTCAAATTAAAGTTTGAATTACATGCTCTTTTCTAGAGGAGGAATTTTTCAGATTCAATATTCCAGCTGAATCACATGCTCTTGGTCAGGTGTGAATCACAGTAGAAATCACACACTTTTCACAACCCAAATCCTAGGCTATATTTTCTTAGTTCTTCTATTTTCTAGAGGAGGAGAAAACTAGAAGAAGGACTCGAAAGCTCACTCTTCTTCTTGCTTCTTCTATCGATTCTTACAGAGACATTTGTCGGTCTCTATTCCTTTCTTTTTTCGGTGGGGCGGTGGAAAAGGTTACCTGTTTACTCCTTTTCCTTTCTTTTTGTTTTGTTTCTATTTTCAGGTAGAAACCGAGTTGGACAACCCATCATGGGCGTCCACCTATTTTTCCCACATTCTCCCACTCGCACATGATGGGATAGATCCATCTAAAATCTCCTCAAACTCTATTTTCAAGAACATTATAACCTTCATACAGGAAAGTGGGTCGTGCGGCCTATGAGCATACCTGCACTTTGGGAGCAAAAAAAAAAAAACTATGCACCTGTTAGGGAGGACATAGCGGTTTCAACCCGAAAGAAAGTACAAGAATACATTATCTTGTTGTGCCCCAGACTCATTTCATCACACCATCATAGTATACCCAATCTCTCAAAAGTCGTACTTGATATCCATATTTCACAATGCATTCACAATTGTATTACATCTTAAATAGTAAATACATTTGCTCAACCAGTAAATACATGTGAAAGGTGTGACCAAACCAGTCTTCCTATTGCACATATGTCACTTGGTAACGCACAAATGGCTTTCTCAGTTATGCCCGGAAGGTTGAATCAATCATAACCATAAGGAACATGCTAGAGTAGCAAACATTTATTTATCACCTTGTAACATTGTCAAAAGTCACATAGGGCACAATTGAAGGAACTCATACAAGTGAGGAGGCAGAGATTTCTCAACTGAAAACTCACTCACTTTCCTTCTATGGTCCTCATAGCACATGTGGTATGAATCACATGTTATGGTGGGTAACTCTTGATAAATAGAGCATATGTCTTTACTTTTCAAATATACCACCATACGAATCTTGACTCAAGCGCTTTCACATAAGCGACTAGTCCGAAATCTTTAGTAACTCATTGTTTTAAGCATCTTATTCAGATTTTGTATTCGGCTATAATCCAATGTTACATGATCGTGGGATATCATGTCTGGTTTGCTTTATTTAGACCTCATCTTGACCTTGGTTAAGGCGACATTTCTATTATACAGTCATAAGCGACACGAAGTTGTTAACTAATCAAAGACTGTTATTTAGTCTCATCTCAGCTCGCTCTCGTAGCGCTTGAGGTGGTCACTTGTATGAGAAAGTCGACCAATGCTTGGAGACACATTTATTGAAATATATATCAGTGCTAACAAATGTAAATAACAAACAACATATCTATATCATTATAGATATGAAATATTTACATTACTAACTCAAAAAAGCATATATCTTATCATAATCTATGCAAGCTAAGAGTCTTAACATGATACAAGAAGACATCTCTAGTAATCGGCTTGGTAAGAGGATCTGCAACCATCTTATGCATAGATATATGTTGCAAGATTATTTTCTTTTGACGATAATATCTCTAACAAAATGATATTTAGTGTCTATATGCTTCGTTTTACCATGATATTTGGGATCTCTAGTATAGTCAATAGCTGCTTGACTATCACAATTGATCACAATAGGCACAGAGGAATTGACACCAATTCACAAATTTTGTAAAAACCTCTTTAGCCAAATAGCTTCTTGTACAGCTGCAGCACATGCAACGAACTCAGCTTCCATGGTAGATAAGGCTATGCATGTTTGTTTCTTGCTACTCCAAGATATGGTGCCATTATTTAGCAAGAATACGTATCCTGACATAGACTTCCGTTCATCTAGATCCCCACTCCAATCAGCATCAGTGTAACCTACCAAATGTAGATTACCACCTTGATAGTACAAAACATAATTGGAGATACCTTTAAGATATCTCAATATCCTTTTTACTGCTCGCCAATGAGCTGGTCCAGGATTTGACTGTTATCGACTTGCTATTCCAACCGCATAACAGATGTCAGGACGAGTACACATCATGACATACATTAAACTTTCCATAGCACTCGCATATGGAACTCTTTCCATATTTTTAATTTCTTCTAGAGTCTTAGGACACATTTCTTTACTAAGGGAATTGCCTTTTATTACATATGTGTCAATAGGTTTGCAATTCTGCATATGAAATTGTTCGAGAATTTTCAACACATAACCCTCTTGTGAGAGAGTAAGAAATTTCTTCGAACGATCTCTAAATATTTTCACACCAAGATTATATGCTGCCTCGCCCATATTTTTCATTTCAAACTGGAAAGATAACCATTCTTAATGGCAACTACAACATTTATGTTGTCTGCAGCCAATAGAATATCATCCACATAAAGTGACAATATTGCAAAGTTATCTTTAAACTGCTTTATACAGACACAATGATCCTCATCAATCATCTTAAACCCATAAGAAGTTATGGCTCGATGAAACTTTAAGTACCATTGTCTGGATGATTGTTTAAGACCATATATTGATTTAAGGAGTTTGCAAACTTTGAGCTCCTGATCTTTAGTAATGAAACCTACAGGCTGTTGCATATAGATTTCTTCATCCAATTCTTCATTAAGAAAAGCAGTTTTAACATCCATTTGGTGCAACTCAAGGTCCAAATGGGCAACAATAGCTAAGATAAGACGAATTGAGGCAAACCTTACAACAGGCGAAAAAGTTTCTTCATAATCAATACCCTCTTGTTGGGTATATCCCTTAGCTACCAAATGTGTTTTGAATTTTTCAATGGATTCATCTGCCTTGCGTTTTATTTTGAGAACCCACTTGTTCCCAATAGCCTTACGCTTTGGAGACAGATCAACTAGATCCCAAACATGATTTAATTTCATAGACTCCATTTCTTCTTCCATAGCTTTCTTCCATTCTGCATTATCAATTGATGAAAGAGCTTCTTCAATAGTTCTAGGTTCACTTTCATCATGTGGTGCAATCATAAAAGCTTCTCCTTCAATCTCAAAACGACGACGAGGAGTGCTTTTATGATTGCTTCTACGTAGTTGAATTTCCTTTGAAATTGATTCATTTGATGGAATGTTACTCCCACTCGGTTCAAGAGAATAAGGAATCTCCTTATGTCTCATATTAGAACTACTTGGGGTACTTATATTATCAGGATCTTCCATTTCATATAAATCAAGATCTTTGTCAATTTCACCTCTAGTTGGAAATTCATTTTCCAAGAACTGGGCATCTTTTGATTCTATTTCAGTTACACTTCCATCTACGTGTTCACCAATGAACACATATCCTTTTGAATGTTCAGAGTATCTTATAAAGATACATTTTTTTCCTCTAGGACCCAATTTTTCATACATATGACTTGGATCATGAACATATGCTGCTGACCCCCAGGGTCGCAAATTGCTTAAATCAGGCTTTCACTTTGTCCAAAGCTCATATGGAGTAGAAGAAACTGATTTAGTTGGCACACGATTAAGTATATATGCGGCAGTCAACAAAGCATCTCCCCAATAGGAGATTGACAAATTTGCTTGTGCCATCATCGACCTAACCATATCCAACAAGGTCCTATTCCTCCTTTCAGCAACACCATTTTGTTGCGGAGTACCAGGAATGGTTAATTGCCTATTTATTCCTTTTTCATCACATAAATATTTAAATTGATCTGACAGATATTCACGTCCACATCTGTTCTCAATGTTTTAATCGTTTGGTCTAATTGATTCTCAACCAAATTCAAATACCGTCTGAAGCAATCTAATGCTTCTGACTTGTGGGAAATCAAATAAATATGACCAAAACGAGTAAAATCATCAATGAAAGTGATAAAATAATAGGCTCCATGCCTTGCCCTAACGTTCATTGGACCACATATATCAGAATGGATCAGTTGCAGCGGAAGTTCTGCTTTAGTTCCTTTACCAAATGGTTTTCTTGTTGCTTTTACTGCTAAACAATGCGCACATATTGACAAGTTTACTTTTGAGATATCACTCAAAAGTCCGTCTTTGGCTAGCCTATTCATTCTTTCTTGCCCAATATGACCAAGTCTAGCATGCCACGTATTTGCATCAATATTATGACTACCAGAAGATTCAATCAAAGAAAAGCAATAGTCATAATTTACATTTTCTTGTACCACATCTAGCACAAGAAAGTTATCCAAAAGGTGTGCGGAACCAACATATTGAGTGCCAAGACATATTTTTACATCATGACCATGAAGACTCATGCAAAAACCCAAACGCATAAGAATAGTAACTAAAACCAAGTTTCGCCGAATGTCTGGTGCGTACAGCACATCATGTAAGAATAAGGTTTGGCCATTTGTCAAACATAGTTTACAAGTGCCAATACTCGTAACTGCAACCCTGGCATTGTTTCCTACATAACCTATTTTGTGTTTGCTGGAATTCGGCGATACTCGACAAAAGCTCCTCTTTCTCTAGCTATATGGTCTGTGGCTCCTGAATCTAGAGTCCAAAGAGGATTCGTTTCAGCGAGCATTATAGTGCTAGAAACAAAATTATAGTTAAGAGGAGAATTGAGCAATTCCTTTTTAGGCTCAGTGCATTCATGAGCATAGTGACCTAATTTGCCACAATTATAACAAGATTGATTGCTCTTGTCCTTTTTCTTACCACCGCGCTTGCTTCTCTTGCGGTTGCCAGTCTGAGTTTTCTTAAATTCTGGGACAGCCGTTTTGAACGCCTTCCTTTTCTTGTTATGTTTGAAGTCACGTTTGAAGTCAGAGGGCTTACTTGTGTTTGACTCAGCAACATAAGCCTGTCCGAAAGATCTAGTTGCCTCTAGGCGCTCATCCTCCAATTCAACATGATGCCTTGCATCTTCAAATGTTTTGATGTTAATGTTATGAGTCATGTTGACTTTCATATACTCCCAACTCTGGGAAAGTGATCTAATGATAACTTGTACTTGTTGCTCATTAGTCAATATATGTCCAGCAGACTTTAACTCAGTAATCATGTTTGACATTTCTCTCAGATGCTGTTTCATCGAGTGATGTTGTTTTTTTACATAAGTGTCAAACTTGATTGTCAGCTGTTTGACTTTAGTAGATGAAGTCACTCCAAACTTTGCCTTCAAAGCAATCCACAGTTCATGAGCTGTTGGATAATTCTCATATTCAACCATCAGATCATCTTGCATACTGCTCAACAGTGTGATGCGAGCATTACTATTTTTCTTTTTCCAGACTTGATAAGCCTCTAGATTTTTCTGATGGCGAGGAGTATCCCCATACTTTGGTTCACTCATGGTATGATGGAGAGCCTCCAAATATTCTTGCTCTTCAAGAATATACTGAACCTTTCGATGCCAACATCGAAATTGTCTCCGTTCAGTTTCTTCCCTTTGTTTAATTCAGCCACAATATTTTTTGTTGCAATAGCCATGTTCTCAATCAAGCTACACATAGACAAAAAATGCAAAAAAAAAAAAAAAATAGCACTAAAAATATATTATTCATTTGCAGCCATTATTACTGAAATAATATTTACTAGAAGTAATTAGTACAAGATCGAAAGTTCGCATAGCGTCCAATCATCTCTTGTAAACTAAAAACTTCTAAAGTAATATTATTCCAATATATACATGCTAATTTTGGGTGGAAATTTTAACTTGACCAACCCGTGCTTCCTACTTGAATAAAACATATACAGTAATAACATAAAATGCATACATCAACATACATTTAGTATGCATTAATATTCATGAGAAAAAAAATGCTTTTTCTCAAATGATAGCATAATTCAATAATTATTATCAGTTATTCATAGACAAAATTGAACTAGATATCCCTAATTAAAACATTCCAAATAGAATGCACACATGACTTAAATATATAAATCATACCAAAAAAAAATTAGGGATTAAATACAAGCCTTTATTCCAATTTTCTTTAATTTCATGAATATACCAAAAAAAATTTGAACTATTTTCTAATGGTAACTAATAGTTCAAATTATCATATATTCCAAGAGAGCAAAAAACAGGAAAAATTTGGCGCAAGAATCACATTTTTCTAATTCATAGATGATTTTCTGCAAATTTTCAAAGAAAAACTCATTTTTGTTGCGTTTTTCTGATTTTTTTAATTAGCTAGTATAGCCCCAGCCACACAACATGGCAAGTGTCTTCATGTGCCTGTCATCTTCTTCATTAGTTCACATAAGCCAATGAATACAGCTATAGGTTATGTGACTAGGGACTCTTGAACTCAGATTTCTCACTATCTCAGCATCCGTTTTGCGCACATGATATGGTGTTGGAAAGCTCTTTCAGAGTACTTCATAAATATGTAATAAAACATATTCAATTCTGCACACACAATTCGTAGAAATTCTCCGAAAATAGCTCGACAACACATATGTAAACTTCAAAAAACTCAACAACAAGAGAGAATTAAACGATGAAATTTTGCAGGTATATTCTAATCCACATGAGGAACATATTCCATAAATTTCATGGCCTGAAATTATATGTGCCAAAATCGGCCATTAAAGCTCATGCTCTAAGCTTTAACCAAAAAACCAGCGCAAAACACTTCTCAGAGCATGGTTGAGCATGAATTCAGCCTTAGAGGCTCTGATACCATTGTAGGAAATCAAAGATGAGCAAAATCGAGTTACCTTACACTGAAGCTTTGGTCGCAGTGAATTTTTCAGATTCGATATTCTAGCTAAATCACATGCTCTTGGTCGGGTGTGAATCATAGTGGAAATCACACATTTTTCACAACCCAAATCTTAGGCTATATTTTCTTAGTTCTTCTATTTTCTAGAGGAGGAGAAAATTGGAAGAAGGACTCGAAAGCTCACTCTTCTTCTTGCTTATTCTATCGATTCTTATAGAGACATTTGTCGGTCTCTATTCCTTTCCTTTTTCGGTGGAGCGGTGGAAAAGGTTACCTGTTTACTCCTTTTCCTTTCTTTTTGTTTTGTTTCTACTTTCAGGTAGAAGCCGAGTTGGACAACCCATCATGGGCATCCACCTATTTTTTCCACAGCTTTAATAAAGTCTGCTCAAATTAAAGCATAAAATATCCCACATATTCAATCAAGCTCAACTAAACATACTTGAATTTCAAAGCCATTATTTTTGGATCTTTTCAATTTGATACCTTTCAAAAAATTTTACTCAATAAGCTAATATGGTGGTATCATCCTAGAATACAATGCATTCAAACTAGCACATCCTATTATTGTTTCTATATTTGTTGCTCCACTATTCACTTGCTATAGCATATCATACTACCAAACCACCAGGAGTACTAAGGTTATTGGACCTTATAATACAAAGAACATTTGTTTCCTTTCGTTCAAGCCCTCGATTTCCCTGAATCGCATAGCTAAACACAATGTCACTAGAGCTTTATGCAGCCAAGGGGCCACAATGATGGGCTCTTGAAAGTAGAGAAAAGTAATTACATCAAATGTATGGCAAGAATTAATCCAAGAAAGCTGACATGCAGTTCCCCCTTCAAACTGGATTTGGAGTTGAAAGAAAGTTTTGAAATCCTTCCCTATCTTCTCTAGCTGATAAAGTGAAATATTCCTTTTGCCTTCTAAAAGAAAAGGAACTCTCCACAACCAATTTAAGATGAAGCTTGAGGAGATTGGAAAGTTTGAATGGACAATGCATTTATTATTATTACTTTTTTTTCGTAGAGAAGAGTGAGATTTAAGAAGTCAAGAGAAGGAAGAGGGATATTTGAACCCGATCTCTATTTTACACACAAAACCAAGACTTGCTTGCATTTATTAGTTGTTATTTTTAGATAGTTAAAGAACTGAATTCAACACATTATCCTTGATTGTGCCTTTAAAGATGCAAACTGCCATTAAGAATACATGCACAATTTACGCACATTATCAATTACACTAATGCATGAAAAAGAATGAAAAAAAATCCAAATAAAGCGCAAGCGTGATTTGGAGTATAGATTTGTCTGCTTGAATTTGTGGCAGATAGTAGAATAAATGAATGCATAATACAAAAAATAGTTGAAAAAAAAGAAAAAAAAAAGCATATTCAGAAAAAGTTACTTGCGGATCGTAACGGAGGTATTGTAACCTTGGGTGCAAGCTCTCAACAAGTAACACGTGTCTCCATTAAGGGACTATCCCAAAATCGACTAGTATGAAGGGGATATGAACAAACTTGGGCCAGTCTTCTCCTCTCCCCCATTCTAAGCTTGGTTTCAGCAGTGAGCAGTGCTCGTTTCGCATTGCATTAAGGGAGGCGGGCAGTCCTGCATTTGGCAGCGACTGGAGTACATAACAATGAGTGATTGCCAGTGTAGTGAGGGAGGCGGGCAGTCTTGTATTTGGCAGCAATTGTAGTAGATGGCAGTGAGTGATTTCCAGTGTAGTGAGGGAGGTTGGCAATCAATCTTCTGGTAGGGACAGGAGTCGAATGCAAAAACTGATCTTTAGATTTTCAAGAGAAGTCAGGTTCCCAAGACCAGAATAGCTTAGCATTTTCAGATTCTTCATGCTGCACAATTCTAGAGATTTAAGTGAAGGCATAAACCAGTCCTTTGGAAATGACTCTAGTTCATTCATACCATCAATGCTCAAGTTTGTGAGAGGGGGGGGGGGAGTTTATCCAAATCCCACTCTCCGGCCACTCATGAGCTTTTCACAATCAGAGATCACAACTCACAAGGGATTGAATGCCGGAGGGCAAACCTTCTTCTGGAAAGTACTCGATTTTTGGGCAATCATATATGCTTAAATACCGAAGAGATAGGAGGAGGGCTTCCATCTGTTCCAGCTTCGTGCAATTGCTTGGACTAATCTCTGTTAGATTGGGAGCTGGCAATCATCCACCTGGAGAAGAGATTAGATCATAGCAACCCCGATGTCTTAGGATTGCAGTGAAGTCAGATTGCTACTTTGATTCCCAATCTCACTTGGAGGAATCGAGAGCATCTCAATTCTTTGGCATTAAGTTTATGCTGAGATGTTTCAGCATATGAAAGGAGCCCAATGACAGAGCTTTGAGAGAGCGGCACCCATTTAATCCCAAAAACTCCAGGCTCCCACTTTGCCAGGTTTCACTCTCTAATTCCAGATTGTGGCAAGTATCACATACAAGTGTTTTTAGTGAGGCGGGTAGGTAACTCATCGGAAAAGGTAATATAGACCCACAGTTATATATCTCCAAATATTCAGGACTGGCTAACTTGTTGAGCTCTCGGCACAGCTCTTTCAAATTCTCCATCCATGAAATCTTTAATACGGAAAGAGATGAGAATTGTTTAACGTCTCCCTGGAATATACCCAATTGACCATTGGGAAGCACAAGTTTGTGGCAACCGCCTATCTCAAGCCTTTGCAGTGATGAAAGTTGTCTGGGAAGTTCTCCAATCAGCTTGGGACAATCAATTATACCAAGCTCTCTATAGATTTCTTCACATTCCGGTATATGTCACTTCACCCAATTTGGCATCCTCTTAAATCTCAAACTTTTTAAGAGACAGAAATGGTTTGGTTGCGCTGGTGGTGATGTCTCCATAAACTCTCACTCAAGGCTGTTATATTACCCATTCCAACAAGTTCAAGTAATTTCAGGGACCATAGCTGTCCAACTGCAGGCAAGGTTGATATCTTACTCAGTCCATTTATTTCAAGTGACTGCAAGGCCTGTAGTTGACCAAGTGCAGGCAAGATATAGCAATTTTCACAGCTGGATATACTCAAGGATTCCAAATGGGAAAACGAAGGGTTTCCTAACCAATTTGGAAGCTTGTCCGGCAATATCCATCGATCTTTAGACGCTTTAAATTCGAACGAGGTTGGAGTTTATTAAGCACATCCTTTGCAACTTGTGATTCATTAGTATCACCATTCCACTTCAAAGTTAGCTTTTCAAGGTGTTTCTTGCCCTTCATGTTTGCCATGTATGCATCTCTACCAGCAGAAACATTTTTAAGCCTTGAAAGGAATAGCTTACCACGAAGCATAGGAAGCTTGCCCAACTCCTCAATTGTCGAACCACTATTTTTGCCTACCACAAAATTACTCAAAACTTGAAGGTTTTTTAGTCTACCCGTTTATAGTGACATTTTCTTCAATGGAATTCCTCTAATATCCAGGTAGCGCAAGTCAATTAATTGTCCAAAATCTGCTGGCAATTCTTCAACGGTCCTACAACTTGATAACAGCAAGGTTTGTAAATTGTACAGGGAGCATATCCAATTCGGTAGCTTTTGTCTGTTTGTGGAGGAGAGATTTAGGAAACGAAGTTGTTTCAAGCCACTAAATAAATTGGGCAACTTAACAATACTAAGATAATGAGACAAAGATAAAACCCTTAAGGACATTAATTGGGTCAAGGCATCCTGAAAGAATTTGTTGCTCAGTTCACATGCAGGATTAACGAATAGACTCATTTTGATTGGTAGGAATGTTCTCAGGTTCTTGGTCTCCCTCGAGAGCATGGTTAGTCATCTAGCCGAGTTAACCAAAAAAGAATTCAGCATTCTGTATAAAATGATAAATGAAAAGATGCCAATTATTTTACGTTCATATTAACTAAAAACATAAATTTATCGAGAGTTCTTGATTACATAACATTTTCTAGAATTTTGCATAGAATTGCAATTTCCAATGGACAGTATGGAAGTGGTTGTAGTTTTTTTAGGCAATCCTCTTTTGCTCCCAAATTACCCACACAGCTCAACAAGCATTTCCTCATGCTGGATGAAATAAACAGCCTAAAGCAAGGGTTAGCTCGTCTCCTGGTAGAGCTGTTAAACGAACAAGCGGCTTGTGAGCTCAACTCGACTCGGATCATATAAGTTTGAGTTTGGTTTGTTAGGTTCATTTAATTAAATAAGAAAGTTCAAACATCAAATTAAGCTGGTTTTCTAAATGAGCCAAGTTTGGCTCCGCTTACGAATAGTTTATTTAAGCTCTAAGCTCATTTGTACATTTATTCAAGCTAGTATTACTAGTTACTCTTAATAATTATGTAGATTTTTCTTGTCATGATGGTTTAGAATTGTGTTTTGTTTAAACATTTGGAATCTTCTTATATTTGTTGAATTTTTTTTCATTCAATAGATAAATCAAATTGATTATATTTTTTCAGTTCCAAAATTACATAAGATATTCAAGCATATTTGAATTTTTTTGAGATTGAGCTCATCGAACTATGCTTGTTTATGTCATGCGAGTCAAATTCGACCTTGAGTTTGAATTTGGGATAATTTTAATGAGCTAAGTTCAAACACAATTTTCAAATTGTTACATAAAGAAGCAAAGCAAACTCGGCAGGATAGCTTAATGAGTCCAACTTGAAAGCCAAAAAGTTCGGCTAAACTTAACTCGTTAACTCTACCTCTTGAATTAAGTCATTCTAAAGGAAGAGGAGAAATATGCTTCCATATAGAATCTGTCTTCACCAACAGGTAATCAAGCAAATTGACAGCAATAAATCACAGCTGACCACATTGCCCACAAATTTAGGAATCATAAGAAGTGGTTAATCTGAGCATGTCAAAATGAATATAGGGGCTCGACTGTGGATTAGTTTAGAGGCCATGTAGTTACCGGCCACCACGGATTCACACACGCGTGCGAAGAATGTGAAGATGATGAAATAACATTGCAAAACAAACTGCATTTCATTTGCAGTAAAGGTTGGGTCAATTGAAGCCCAAACTAGGCCCATTTGTAAGTGGGCCTAAGAATTGAGCCCAATCCCAAATTATAAGAAGCTTTGCTCGTTTTGACGCAAAACCCCGTCAAAGACCAAAAACAAAAATTAAAAAAGGCCTACAGTAACAAGATGTGATGAACCAATCCCAGCTTAGTTTTTTTTTTTTTGGATAAAATAAAATATTTTTTTATTACTAAACTTGCTGAAAATTCAATGAACAAAGCTTGGGAGTAAATTCCAAAGAGACTCGGCAAAATTAGGGGTTTTGGCATATTACACTAGAATTCATGCACAACTCTATCTGCATCTCATGGAACCCAACTAACATCAATGTTTGGGTAACTAAATAGGACAGCACTGCAAATCGTTTGACCAATAGCAGAGAAGACCTCTTTAGTACTGCTGATTTTCCGAATTATTAAGGCGGCGCCTCCTTCTAAAGTTGAGTTTGGGATTGATAAATTCAAAGCAAAAGTTACAACTTCCCTTGCAGCAATAGCCATACCCCATCTCTACATCAATAACCCCCTGAAATTTCTCTGATAAGCCGGCCAAGAATTCACCCGTAAGATTGCGGGTATCAGTTAACTTGGTTGGTAAGGACATTGGTTAGATTATTTCAAAATTTTTGGTTTAATTATGAATTCCTTTCCTTTTTTCCTTTTTACTTGTAAGGTTTAGAATCTTCCATTGAAAAAAAAGGGGTGTGTATATTCAAAGATACACATACATTCAACAAACTTTTTAAATCTTTTGCTGAAGAAGATAAGTAAATTCATAGGGTTACATCAACTCAGGAAATTGAAAATTTTGGTTAATCTGTACTAGTTATAGTACTTTGTGGTTGCAAATTTAACATAATTTTGGATAAGGAACTACAATGCAAACCAGCATTCTTCTATGTTTAGGATTGGCAACGAGGCGGGTTTGGAGCGAGGGACCCCTCTCCCGCCCCATCCCCTGCCCCCCGCTCTCCCCACCCCACCCCGCTTCCCCCGCGAGGGCATCCACAGGGTTAACAAAAAATTGCTATATAATTTCATTGTAGTCAAATTTTAACAAATAATTAGGTACTAAAATATCTATACATCATCAAGTCATTGTCCATTATAATTTTACAATTGAAATCCACAAAAATAATCAAACGAAAACTATCTGAATACAATCCAACATGATGAAACAAATACAATTAAAGTAGTCAAGTTTTCACTTTTGAAATAAATACAATCGCTAAGTCATTGTTGTATTTTTTTTTTTGAGAAAAAAGTGTAATTGTGTTAAGTGTAATTAGGAATTTAGTATAAATATATTAGTAAATTTAGTATAACTAATTAATAATTTCTGTTAGTAGGCATGTATAATTATTAGCATAAATGTTAATATCAATTATATTACATATACTAATGTACATTATATAATACTTATAACTAATAATATCATTATTATAAGGTTGTAACTAATTACATTAAATATTATATATACATATATATATATAAATATATTTAACGGGTGGCAGGGCGGGGGATGGGGCAGGGATATCCGCCCCGTTTCTTAACGGAGAAACCCTCGCCCCGCCCCAATAGCTCTCTGCGGGCACTCGCTCCAATTGTCATTCCTATCTATGTTGAAAGGGATTAGTCTACATCGGACTTTTTATTGTACTCTTTAATCCTCTTTCAAAAAAATAAAGTACCTAAAAAGCCATAATCATTCTAAAACAAGGCTCTTTTTTTTTTTTTTTTAAATTGAGATCGACTGCTTAAATTGTGATCTAACAAACAAGAGAGGAGGTTACTATAATTCTTAAATCAAGAGGGGAGATCTCTAATTTTTGTTAAAACTAGAGGAAAAATTAGTGTAATACACACTTCTTAATTAATAAACTACTTCTGAATTTGTAAAATATTACCAATATTTCTCCTACAATCATGATGTAACATTCTCTGAATGTAATACCAAATATTACTTACAGTATCTAGCATTATTCCAATTCAAGTTCTTTTGAATGTAAAAAAGAACAGTTTGTAAATCATATATATAAGCCCTCATAAACCTAGAAAACTAAAATCCTACTCACTCACTATCACTATTCTCCAATGAGACTTCATTCTTGGCCAGATTGAACTTGAACAATTCTTCATCTTCTTCATCGGCTTCATCTTCAATAAATAGCTTAGCTGAGGTCTTCAACTTGATCTTCTTATTTAACTCTTTTATTTTGATATGCATGCTTCTTTTTCTATTAATTTCCGGCTCGTGTTTCTCCAGATCCCTTGCACACTTAGCTTCAGACAGGTTGCTAAAAGATTTGGCCTTCCCATGATAACATTTGGACAATCCCCTACTAGAAGAAAAACTCATAAATACAATAACAAACAAATGCATTAACAATTAAAATATTCACTCTGCCATAATATAAACTGAATTGACAAAAAAAAGAGAGAATATTTTTTGTAAGTTCTTTAGAGTTAAAGCTTCTGATATAAAAAACAAAAAAGAGATCAAATAAACAAGGAAAAAGGGCATTCACTAAAAGCATTACTTCTGGGGTGGAGGCTTCATAGCACTAGCGAAATCCTTAGAAAGAGTATCCATTGGGGTTTTTGGCTCTAGGGTTTTCTCTTCCTTCTTGTTCATCTTGGGTAGTTCTCTCCATTCAGTTACATTGAATTTATTGGCATCGATCTGGTGGTATAAATGGAAGATAAGATATGACAGCCTAAGGATCAAGATTTTGAGAAGATTGTGCGTGTTGTATATAAGGAAGGTGAATAACAGAAAAATATAGGAAGTGAGCTTTTTTTTTTAATAATAAGTTTACGTAGAAAATGTGACTGAAATGGTTAGAAAAGAGAAAATCATGAATTTGTAAATAAAAGGGAAAAAATACTTGCTGAAATGGAAGCACGGAAAATAACTCAAAGTTTAATTTATTTTGTATAGATGATTTTTTTGAGCTATTTTATTTTATTTTATTTTTTATGGACTATAGTTAATTTAACTCATAATCGTTGCCATATCAAAAAAAAAAATCCCAACTGGAATTAAAATTATGAACATGCTTAAGCAAAAAGAAACGTAATTATGGGTTTAGCTTGACTTTAACGACATAAATCATTCTTAATTGAGGAAAACCGTTTTAGATGAAGGAGCTATGAGTTATCCATTGCAATTACTACGTGGCCTAAGAGTTAATTAAGGATGATTAAGACAATATAAAGTTGGGTTTACCATCTTTGTTACTAGTGTTTTGTAAAAGATACTATACAGCTGGATTTAACATTTCGATACCAATGTGCTATGCATGGATTGCAAAATTTTGGATAAGAGCAGGATTGAGGAACAAGTAATTATCTATCATGAAATTATGGATATTTAATCTAATTTATTTGGTGTGACTCATTGACATGGCCCCGCCAGTTCACAAATTTGTCATCAATCTCTAGTTTCTACAGTTATTTGCAAATAAGACGGTCTAGATTCACATGACAGGACTACAGATCAATGACATTTATTACCGCTTCATTTTTTGTACTTGTGTAAATTGAAAAGTTATCTTAGAAAAAGTAATTCTTTACGTGTGATCAAGGGACTCTACTAATTAGGACATACAATTAATTTTGTTGGAAACTATATGCACTGATAACGGAATAGTGCATCATCACTCTTATGAGTTATGCCTATATGAGTAATATAATTACACGTAGTAATCAAGTAAAGAGTGAAAAGATGGAAAAATACGGAGTTTGGATAAAAGATCTGAAGTAGGAAGCCATGTCTTTCACTAAGCCAGCCCCTCTTTTACACTAAGCCTTTTGTGTTCTTTGGCTCCTTTGAGAAATGGATGGCCCAAATGTGAGGATCCGAAATCTATTTGTTTAACTTTCCTCTTAAATTATTTGTATTGATTTATGGCTTAGGGTTTAATGGTTGGTTGATTTAATGGTTGAGGAATGATTGTGCACCCTATTGCTCCTCCAATTTGTTGCATGTTGATTTTCAAAGGGAATTATTCCAATTCGACCAACTAGTGGGGTGTGTGGTATAAATTGTGAGCAAAAGAGGGAGTTTTGTGCAAAGGAGATTTTATAAAAAGGGAGTATTAGGAGATATTTGAGGAAAAGAAAGATATTTTGGTGGAAATACTTGTGACTTTGCCATTTGTTAACATCCATACAAGGTCTTGACCAAGATCAAACTTTTCCAAACCAACAAAGTGTTATTTCACTAAAATCTTCATCTTGCTTCTTTGGGTTTCCTCTTGGACGAAATTAGAGAGAAAAGAGTGAGGAAAATACAACTTCTAGTCTTAAGTTTCTTGTCCAACTTAGTGAGGAAGAAAAAAAAAGAGGAAAACATCTTGCACTCCACAAATCTTTGAATCAAGCTTGGAGGGAAGTTCTTGGAGGGAGAAACTTGTGATCATTTCTTGGTTACTCACCATCTTTTGTGGGGAGAAAAAGAGGTAAACTTGCTAGAAAACCTATCTTTTGTCTCTTATATTTCATATATGGTGCAAATAGAGTTAAAAGGAAGGAGTTTATAGAGGATTTCCTTTAATTTTCAAGTTGCTAGTTAAATTTCCAGCTTTAAGGCATGTAGTGAACAACTTAGTTTAGAGCCTTATCTTTGAAGTTGTGATTTAGAGCTTTATCTTTGAAGTTGTGATGGATTTTCTTGCAAAGAATATATGTCATAAGTCTCATGACATGTTAGTTATAAGATATAGTGCATTTGACATGTTAGTTATAAGATATAGTGCATTTGCCATGGAATTAAGTAAGAAAGTTGGAATCTTTGATGGAGATCTTGCTGGAAAATTTCTGTTATGGCTAGCCGAGAGCAAGAGAGAGAATTTCAGCTTTCTTTTCAAAAATTTTGTGGTGATTTTGATATATTCTTGTTCAACATACTTTATAAGACCTTAATCTTTACACGTATGTCAGATTTGACCCAAAACAAAGAGGTTTAAGAGGGAAAAAACCTAGTTTTCCAAACTATTTGCTTGCTGAAAATTTTCAAGCTTTGAATCAAAAGAGTTTTGTCTAGTTTTCTTTAAAACTCTTGGTTATAATCAAGATATTTTTGCTCCACATAGCATTTGAATCATTAATCTAGCATATATGTGGTTTTCCCCCTTGATTTGAACTTGACTTTTAATACTTGAAACCTTAATTTAGTGAGATTTTGGATGCTTAAATTGCTCTCCTTTCTTTTAGAATACTTGTGTTGGGCTTTTATCTTAAAGTCTTGAGCTTAAAGTGAAAAGCATATGGAATTTCTTGGAATACTAGATGCATATGTTTTGGCTAGTTGAAACTACTAAGTTTAAATCTATTGTGATTGTGAATCTTGCCTCAAGATTTGGTAGCGATCAATGTTATCATCCAGAGATTGACGTTTAATCTACTGATATCGATGAGTGTTCTTTGCATGTTTGTGTATTAAATGACTATGTTATGTTAGTACTTGTTGTGAATGTTTGTTTGAGTGTTAAATGCCTTCCAATGATTGTTATATTGTTCATAGGTGAGCGTGTACTTTATCGCATCGGCTGAATTAGGCCCTTGCCCTTCGTTACCTGCCGACTTGAGCGAAAAGCGGACTCGGTCGAGTAGGTTGGTAACCCTGGGCCAGTTTTTTCGGTATACTCGAGTATTACCACCAGAGTTACAAGGAGATTAATGGCCAAATGACTAATGTAGGGAATTGTTCGAATGTTTCGGAGGTTATAAGGAGGAGAAAGGCGGAGTTGGCAGCAACGGTGGAATGAAATGACTCCAAGTGAGCACATATCCTTTTTATGAGTGTGTTATTGTTCCTTGAATGTTTCAAATGTTTTATTATTTCTCGTTGGGACTACTTAAATGTTGAATATGCTTTTTTGTTAAACTGTGATAATTGTGGGTGTTGCGCCCCATTTTTAAATAAAAAAATAACGTGTTTATAAAAAATGAAATTTTGATTTATTTTGAGTGAAAAGGCATTTTTAATTAGGAAATGAATAAAGGAGTGAATTTTTATTAATTTTAAGTGAAAATGAGTTTTGATAAATAGAGAAAATAAATAAAGAAATGGGACTTAAAGTGTGACGATTTTTGGCCCAAAATATAGTTTAAAAAGGGTTTTAATAATAAAAAATAGGAATCGCCACTTGGTATTCAGTTAAGGTGTACCAAGTCACCTAAAATGAATTTTTTTTTAATAAAATATAAAGAAAACCCTTTTTAAATGACTCCAAATCTACGCAAATCAAAGAAAAGTGTTCGGGAGCTACATTTGAAGAAAGGGAAGGTAAGGATAGAATCCAAGGCACCCTTTCTACCTAGCCAAAACTAGTTGCGTGATTTAGTCAAAAATTTTCTTATTTTAATCTAAAAATTTATTACATTTGGATGTCACTATATGAATGCAAACCTAGACCTAATAGTTATCGGAAGGGTCAATATGCCTTTTCAAAGTTTGATTGGTGCTAATCGCATTAATTGCGATGTTCAAAAGTGACACTTTGAAGAGGTCACGAAATTTGCAAAAGATGAGACTCGAAGAAAGAAAGAAAATAATAATATACAAATATATATGACCTAAGAGAATGCATCATAATGGGTGCGGGGAACTATTCGTGACTTTAATTTTTCCTTTAATAGAGGGAATACGAGCGTGCTAAGGCTAGAAAGCCACACTCGTTCATATCCCATATTCTAGAGGTATTTCCTATCTAGTCAAGCAAATGACCTAACCTAGTTCTAATTTTTTTAAAATGAGATACAAATTTAATGTCATGTCTCACACATAGGGATAAGGAATATACATATAGGGGGAGTATGGGATAAGGGATGTACATATAGTGAAATATGGGATAAGGGATGTACATATAAGGAAAATGTCATGTAAAATGCTAAAAAACCTTAAAAAGTAGAAAATATGTATGAAAATGTAGTGATTGTCACACAAACATGATCTAATGCGTGGTCGGTTTCTAAGGGTCTAGCGTTGGACTAACCCATGTCTATAAGTTCTCACTAGCATTGGACTAGTGAGAAATCGGAGGAAAGAGTCTCGACGAGCGTTGGACTAGCGAGAAATCGGAACAATGAGCCACAACTAGCGTTGGACTAGTGTGGTGACGTCATGCATGTATTATAATCTAATAAATCATATAAAAATATAATAAAGCCAATAAACACATAAAACACATAGCACATAAGTATGATATCTAGATGTAAGGCCCTAAGAAAGCGAGTAACACGTAATACACAAGCATGCAAAACACATAAAGCAAATAAAACCCTAACTATTACATTGGGGGAGCCCTAACTACAATCTAAAAGAGAAATAAATGAATAAATAAAATAGATACCTAACTATTACAATTTTGGCATTTGAATGCCTTTCAAATAATCAAAAATTAAATTAAAATAAATACGAAAAATTAAAACAGATAAAGTGCCTAAATAAATAAATAAACGAAAATAAAATAAAACATTCAAAAATCATGCAATTATACACATAAAATCATATAGAAACACATAGGATCAAATAATAAAGGATAGCTTATACCTCCATTGAATTGGTGATCTAAGGAAATGACAATTTTCTTATTTACCCTCTAAAACAAAGGAAAAAGTCAAGGTATCACTTTAATTAACAAATAATCATAAAAATGGAAATAAGCATGAAATCAATCAATTGAAACATTCAAATGGAATATAAGTCATAATTAAAGAGAAAAAACAACTTCTATTTAAGAAATCAAATCTGCTAGGGACTTAATTGCAAAAAATAAGAAAGTTTTAAGGGTTAAATTATAATTATCACAAAGATTTGAGGTCAAAATTAAAGAAGAATAAAGTTTAGAGACCTATTTACAATAAAATTAAGGACCTAAGTGAAAGAAACCTAAAGTTTTAGGGCCGTAATATAATTAAGCTTAAGTTCAGGAACTGATTTGCAAAACGTTTTCTGGTTTCTCGGTGAATTAGGCCACTGGGCCATTTTTGCTTTTTTCCTTTGGGCCAAAACTCCCTAAGCCCGACGCAAAACCCAGAGGCTAGAGGTGGACCGGCCCTCATTCTTTGACAAAAGAAACCCAACCAAAATAGTTAGGTTTTGACTATAAAAGTAAAAACCCAAGGCAAAACCCAACTAAAGAAACAGATCTTAGCCCAATCATCAGCCCAGAAACACCAAGAATTAGCCCAACAGCTTTAAGGAAGATCAGTCAAGCCAATAAATAGGAAAATAAAAGACCCAAAAATTTTTGTCAAGAACACCATGAAGCTTCCGGCGGGTCGACCATATTGGCCGGAACATCGCCAGAATCCATTTTTACCAACTTTTAAAAGCGGATCTTCACATATACATGTATTTCATGGCATTTTAAGCTTAAGTAAACATCAAACCAAGGCCAACATCCCAAAAAACATGAACAAACACTAGATCTAAGCTCCTAAAGCATGAACATCCATAATTTTATTCCAAATAAGTTGCCTGACCGTCAAATCAAGCTAAGGTAGGTTGGAAAACTACCTGATGAAGCTTCGGAAATAGATTTGAGCCAAAGAAATGCGAATGAACACGGGTTGAAGAAGTTCTCAGCAAGGTTGCAGCGGAACCGGGTTGATGATGCAGCGTTTTTATGGCCAAGTTCGAAGGAGTTCCAATCATTTTTTCGGCAAAACTTCTGAATGAAAGTTCTTCCTCTAGCTACGTAGATGGTGTAGAAATTCAAAGTTCCACAAGAGAAGCTCTAGAGAAAGAGAAAATTGCCCCGAAAAATGGCTGAAGAACCAGCCTTTTCCACCAATTTTCTGCAAAAAATATTTTTCCTTTTTCTCCCCTTTTCTCTCTGTTTTCTTCTGTTTTTTGCTTTTTCCTTTACTCTCTGCCACCTCTACTCTCTCCTTCCTGTTCTTGAGCTTTTTTATAGGCATCAAATCCCCCAAAACCTAGAACTAATGGAGGAGATTTAGAGCTGCATTTTGATCTCTTATTTCAAGCCATTAGATGGCTTTTAATCTTATATCTCTTGATGTTGTTGGATCAAAGCCAGGTGGTCATGTACTAGCTTGATCCAATGGAGCGAAAAAACGGAGAGAAATGAGTGGAAAAAATGGAAGAAATGGTGCCTGCAATTATGGTACTATTCATCGTCCCAGCAGGAGGAAGAAGATGACGTGTGCTATGCACGTGCGCTTGAAGGAATTTTTTTTTTTAAGAAAAATGGATTTTCATTAATTTTTCTTTTTTTTTTGTTTCTTGCTTTTCTTTTCTTTTTGATTTTCTAAAAATGATTTTTCCAAGAAATATAAAATGAAACAGATAAAAATATAAATAAAAAAATATATAAAATTTTAACTAAAAATAAATAAATAAAATGATAAAATTTTGGTGTCTACAGTGGAAATGTTAGGAACCTTACTAAGTTTTAGCTCATTTCATTAGTTGTTATCCTTAACAGGTGGCAAGAATCTAGGACGTGAGTTCATGAAGACTTGAGCTTTTGTATAAGTCATTTTGTCAAGTGTACTACTAGCAAACCACTTCATAGCTTTACTCTTTTGTTGTTCTTGTAAAGGTTTTAATCTTTTGTACTAGTGAAAGTTTTGATCTTTGTTGTAACTTTAAGTATGGACAATGACGTTAAGGTATAGATTGTTGGTTAGATTTGTTAATGTTTAATATGAGGTTGTTAGTGAGTCCTGGCGAGAGTTGGACACGTAATCTGCTAAATCCTGGAATACGCCCTAGGGGGAGGTGGGGTTGTCACACCAAAACTCACCATTGGTCTAATTTTTTGGGGAAGGATTGTGAGAACCCTGAAAAATATATATATAAATACCATTTTGTAGTTCATTTGCATTTCTTTTAACTCTTTAATAAATTTTAGCATTAATTTCCCTTGTCTGCAAATAAGTCCGTAAAAACAATTTTATGTGAGAAATAATATAATTTTCCCAAGTTATGAATTTTCTTGACTTTGCTAGACTAAATTAATACATCTGGAGTTAGAATAATTTATCGCCTTAAAATAAAATGCTAAAATACTTAGTTTTCTTTATGTTAAAAATTAATGCTACCTGAGTAGATTAATTATATAAAATTTCTTGAATTCCAATAATTAATCCTAATTAGTGAATAACGTTAAATACTAACAAGAATTTTCACGTTAAGACCAAAACCAATAAATTTTATGTGCAAAATAAAAGAATTGTGCTAAACTATTAAATTTTTAGTTTTGTTTCATTAAATTCATATTTCGAAGGTAAATTATTTCATTGATTTAACAAATAATTTCTTCGAATTCCGATAGCTAATCTTAATCGTTAATAATGATTAAGTTAATAAGTTTTGATATAAATGGATAAACGAATATTAAGAACGTTAAATTTATATATTAAGGTCAAACTTGAATTTAATAGTTTAAATAATTAGGTAATAATGTTAGGAATTACTAGGAACCTTAATATTAAATTGTAATCGATAAACTTCGATAAAAATGGTTTAAGTATGCTAGGTATACGTAGGACGTAAAAATTTCGATAATCGAAACCCTCGCGAGATTAGTACACTATTAGGAGTTTAAAACACGCATGGGGATAATTCGTGAGATTATGCTCGAATCAAGGGCTTAAGTGGTCATTAGAAGGAAAAGTGAAAAGTCCAAAATACCCTCCACTACCTCACAAATTACCATGCAAACCCATCAAAATTTCTGGACAACATTATAGCTCCACCACCCTAACCGGCCAATGCAAAACTTTTACAACTCCTACACTCAACCCCTTCTCAAAACCGCGGCACCACCTTTCTCCCTCCTCATTTCTAAATCACAAACCACTACCGCAACTCCATTCCACCTCCTCTGCAACAATTCACCTCAGACCACACTCCACACTTCCAATTGCTGCCGGCTCCAATTCCCACTTCGCATTCCAACACATTTCATTTCTATTACCGACCCAACCCCACTCACAATACCCAACATATACACATTCCATTAACCACTCCACCCCATATCCATTCCTCACCTCGTGATTAACAATAGAGAGAGAGAGTGAGCCGAGCCTCCCATCTTCTTTCCATTCTGCTGTGAGCCGCGACTGGAGACCAACCGAGAGAGGGAGAGCTGAGCTCCTCATCCGTTTCCTTTCTGTCCGCAAACTAGAGAGGGAAGAGAGTGACTTGCGGTTCATTTCTGCCTTCCATCCGTGAGCTAGTGAAGAGCTTGAGGCCAAACTTCCTTCATCCAGCCGCAAGCCAGAGCAAGAGAGAGAGAGAGAGATAGCGGTCTGCAATTTCTGGGCTGTTGAAGGGAGGAAAATTATTTCCGCTGCCAGCCGTGCGTGTGAACTCCAGGTTGAGGTAATATTTAGACTTGAACTAGTTGATTGGGTAGATGAGGCTGTGTAGAGGCATGCATGTGAGAGTTGTACGTTTGGATAAAGGATTAAGTTACCAGAAGTTGGTTTGAAAAAAAATTGGTACTGCCGTGAGCTTGAGCTGGGATTTTGTAGCCTTAATTCGTTAATTGTGGGATGATCAGAGTTTGTATTTGTGTTTAACCACCTGAAAACAAGATGATAAAGTCATGCATGAAGTTAAATAGCCTGGATTACGCTAGAAAATAAAAATGAAACAGAATCCGCCACATGCAAGCTCATCCGAGAGTAGTTGCACAAAATTATGGAGTTATGAATGTATATTGCTGTTGCCGAACTGATTTCTGGTCTGGAAATGATAGCTAATTAATTCAGCAATTGTGCATGTGAGACTTAAGTGCAAAATACAAGGTTTTAGCTGAAGAAAAAAAAATTGGATTGTGACTAAGCAAATGCTGGAAGAGCTTCTGATTTTGCCGAGAGCTAATTAGGAATGATGCAACCTTACTTGGTTTAATCTTGTTGTTCTGAGCTTATAACCGTGATTAGCTAGCTAAATACAAGATAATTAAGCCCTGCATGTGGTTAATTGGTGGGTTTAGATCAGAAAAATAAAATGAAACCGAATCTGCTACATGCATGTTTCATCCGAGACTTGTTGGAAAATTCTGGAATTTTGGATGACTTTCGTCGTTAATCGAACTTAATTTCTGAACTAGAAATGTTAATCATGTGGTTAAGCAGTTGCATGTTGAATTTGAGTCCCCAAAATACTAATTTAGCCAAGGAAAAAGCTAGATTAAGAACATACAATTTCTGGAAAATTCTTATGAACTACCGTGAGTTCAAAATCAGAAATTTTGAGGATTATAACAGTTGTTTATGTCGCGCCCCACTTTTTGAATGAGTGATGAATGTGTGATGGTGTGTGTGGTGTGAACGTGTGCAAAATGAAAAGTAAAAGGCCATGGGACTTTGGAAAGCGACGATTTGGCCAAATGACATTTAAAAAGGGTTTTTTAAATATGAAAATGGAGTCGCCACTTGGTATAGATTTGGGGTGTACCAAGTCACCCAAAAAGTGTTTTTTAAAGACAAAGTAGTAAAACCCTTTTTAAAACGACTCCTAGTCCACGCAAGCCAAAGAAAAAGGTTCGGGAGTCACGTTTGACAAAGGGGAAGGCAAGGATAGAATCCAAGGCACCCCTTTGACCTAGCCAAGGCTAGTTGCGCGACTTAACCTTACCTTTCCTAGTTTTCTACCCAATGTATGTTCGCACGTTGGATATGACTAGATGAATGCAAAAAGAAAGAAAAAATGCAAACCTAAATTCTAAAATGTCTCTTGTGAGGCTTTTGGTCCCAAACCACATGAATTGTGGCGGCCAACAAAGGAACACCTCATAGAGGTCGATTAATGCAAATGAGATTCAAGTGTGCAAGTGTGAAGGTGTATGAAAGATGCAAGAAATGTAAGTGCAAGTGTGCGAAATTGTATAAAGGTGCTTGTGTGAAATTGTATAAAGTTCAAGTGTTTTTCGTGTGCAAGTGTATGAAAATAGATATATAAGGTATGATATATAAGGTAAAGTGGAATTTCATTTGTGAAGTGAAAATAAGCAAGTGATAGGTAAAAATGTAGCAAAATGGAGTGTGGCTTGAGAAATGCGAAGAAATGTGGTTAAGAGAGTATGTAGGTGATAAAAACGAAAGTATGACCCTAGGGGAATGCAACAAGTCGGGTACGGGGTGGACTCCTAACTTTTCGACTTTGATTTACCCTGTGATTAGAAGGCAAAACTAGCGTGCTAAGGCTATCGAGTAGCCACACTCGCTCGTTTTCCTTATCAGAAGGGGACACTCAAGCAAAATGAACCCTATAGCTAGTATGGGATGCAAAACCTAAAGTGAGGGGAAAAGGGGGTCGAGGATCATGCCAAATGATAAACTAAGGAAAATGCGTGATACGTAGTGAACAGGCAAATAATGCATTAATGAAAAAACAAAGGAAAAATCCTATTGGGTCTAGCGTTGGACTAGCCCTTTCTATGAATTCCTAATGAAAAAAAAAGAGCCACAACTAGCATTAGGCTAGTGTGGTGACGTACATTCATCCATTTCATTCATTCATGGTTATGAAAGCAAGTAGACATGCCAAAACGCTCGTAAACACGTAGCACGTAGCACTTAGCATGCTCGACTAGATGCAAGAGCCTACTAAAGCAATTTAACATGTAACAACAAAAGCAAGCAACCAAGGGGAAGGGGAAATGGACCAGATGCTCTACGAGCACTATCTATTACAAGCCAAGAGGTGTACACATACCCCATAAAAGCATAAAGGGGAAGGGAAAATGGACCAAATGCTCTTCGAGCCCTATCTATTACAAGCCAAGAGGTGTACACATACCCCATAAAAGCATAAAGGGGAAGGGAAAATGGACCAAATGCTCTTCGAGCCCTATCTATTACAAGCCAAGAGGTGTACACATACCCCATAAAACTTAAATAAAAGTAAAAGCAAATAAATGCATGCAAGGAGATAAGGAAAGCGAGGTAGACAGGCATATTCACATAACACATAAGATCACATAGGAGAGACAAAAAGGGATAAAAGAAATTGTACCTCCCCCCGTGTGCAATACTAGTAAGGTGAACAAGACTCAACTTGGGCTATGGTCACTAAAGAAGGAGCTAATTTGGGCTAAAACCATTCAAAGGAAAGGATTAATGCACCAATATAATGATAAAAGACAAGTATGACAATCGGAAACCATCAAACGTCGAATCCGTCCTCACTTTGCAACTTAGAAATGACCAAATAAAATAAATAAAAAAAACAAATTAGGCTAACCGATCATCTAAACCATCTCAACATGAACATTAACAACCCCTCAAGTCCGATTAATTATTATAGAATTTCAAGGGCCCAAAATCAAATACGGGTCAATGAGTGGTTTCACTTGCATTTTAGAATCCCTAAAGCAGCCATTAATCAATCAAACCGAAATTAATTAAAACGTTTTAAAAAACCTTAAAGGTCCCAGAACAAGACAAAGGTCAAGCAACAAATTTGTTTAAGAAAATTAAAGAAAATAGGCAAACATAAGCTCATGTAGACATAAGGTTCACAAAATCATGCATTAAGCATCACCTTAGCAAAACATGGTAACCAATGAAAGCAAACAAGCAATTGAATTAAAACATTAATGCTACCAAATACTCAAATGTGAACACTAACCAAGCATTCAAGCCTATCAAACACTTCTAGGCACTTCGAAATCCAAAGGCAAAGATAAAGTCAAGCATGTTTAATTGAAAGACAAAGATAAAGTCAAGTAATGGCTTGAAATCCAACCATTCTAAGATCTATTTGCAAAAATTAGAACTTAGTTGAGTCTTTGTAATATTACTGCCAAATTTCAGGAACCCAATTGATTGATTTTCAAAGCTTACGGGTCTTAGAAGGATTAGATAGAAGCCAAGGGGTTGGAGTGCAACTTTAAAAAAACATTTGCATGCATGCTACGTACAAAGCTGAAACTTTTGCAGCTAACTACAATGAAACCAACTGCATTTCGTTTCCAAGCTCAAATTTCTGATTCCAATTCATAATTTTGATTAGATATTTTCAACCCGACATAACCACCTTAGATTAAGCAAGCAAAAACTACACAGCCCCCACGATTCAAACAAGCAAAATCTTAGGAAAAAAAAAAACATCATGCGAAATTCTGGACAGCATGCTTGAAAAACAAAAGTTTCTGCAATTAAGAAAACAAAGCTTGCGGCCCTTTGCCCCCAAGCTCACCGCAATTTTCCAGGTTCACGGCTTCAAACTAGGCAGTGTACTACATCATTAACATCATCCTAGCAAGCAGAAATCTTAGCAACATCCCATGCAAAAAATTCCAGGCAATTATGCAAGCATTTGATGAACTAAACTGCTGCAACCTTTCTAGTTTTACCTTCCAAGACCAGATTTCATAGCCAAGCATATGTATTAACCAAAATTTCCTTGATCTAACACCTAAACTTTGAACTAAACAAACAAGACATGAATTTGACATCTAAACAAACAAGAAACATAGGAGAACTGGTGCAAAAGGTCACGGAAAAACTCAAGCATGCTGCAAACTCACGGTTGCATAGTCTCATTCAATTTCCCATCCATTTGGCCGAATCTATATTCATGCAAAAAACCCAAGTATCTCCACTTGAATCAAAATGCAGAGATTTGAAGCAAAGGTAGGAGTAAGATCAAACAGGTTTTAAACTCAAAATGCAACAAAAAAATGATTTAAGGAACAAGATTTTTCTGAAATTTTCACATGCTCCGGCTTTTCTTTCCACTTCATGATGCTGACCAGATTTTGATTCAAACACATGGCTTTTATCAGATATCTTTCAACCCAACATTACAACCTTAAGCTAAGCAACAAATTACACAATGATCACAATCCAAATGACCAGAAAATTTGGAGATATACCATACCAAATTCCGAAGAACACACACAGAAAATGGTTCGGCAGCCTGCCTGCTTATTTTTCAGCAAGGTATTCGGCCACATCTCAAGCATTTCAGACTTCAAAACATACAAACTCACACCAAACCTCTCATTTCCTATATAAACCAATATGAACATAAAGAAAATGCAGCAAAACCTTTTGTAATTCGACACTTTGCAAGAATCAGTCTCCATGCTCAACCAAAACTAAATACAACTATGCAAACCTCTTACTTTACATCATGAAAACTTTCAGATTTTGACACCAAGAGCCGGGCAACAAGCATGCAAAATCTAAATGATTCAAGCAACTTCAAGCAAAGTTTACAGATTTTCTACAACAGTGAAATCTTATGTAACGCGATCCTCCTTTCAAAAGGCAACAATTAGCATTTCAAGCAAAACAAAAGGCAGACTGGAATCAAAATATCAAACACCAGACTTGCCATTCATTTTCAATACAAAGACTCAAAATAGACATGCAAATCTGGAAGTAAAAAACGCGACTTCCAACTATATTATCCAAGACATACATAGCCAACAAAATTTGCAGCCAGCGGCAACCTCTTCGAACCCAAAACAAATAAGATCTTATGCGTCCTATCATCAAAAATCCAGCTATAAATCATGCGTCTCCCAGAAATTTCCAATCCAGATTGTGCATAAAAATCACCAAAACGAAACAGCCACGAACATTAGAAACGAACACAGCTAAACGCAAATCCCTTTTCCTCCAAAATCAAACCAGATTCACGGATAGAAACTCACATGAAGAATGCAACCCAGTGCAAAGACTAAGACTTTCAGCATACAAACATGACTCAGCGACCTACAAACGAATACAAAGTAAAAAAAATGTTACCTTTAAACCTTGACCGAATCTTGATGTACTTCAAAAGATGAAATCTTTGTTCCTTCGTCTCTCCCGCAGATGCGCTTCCTGATTCTTTGCCTTGCTTCAACGAATCCAAGACCTTCTTGCTGCCCAAAGTTTCCTGAACCGATACCTCTAAAACTCACTGCTTTTCTCTTAATCCACCGTAAATCTTCCTCACTCTTTTATCACTCAATCTCAGTCGCTGTTTTTCTGCTTTCTTCAGCCGCCCACTCCCTGTCTTTTCCCTTCTGGCTTTCTTTCTTTCTTTTTCCAGTTTCGGCTCTCACCTCTCTCTCGTATGCCCTCTTTTTGTTTTGGTTTTTGCTTCCTCCGTTCACCCCTGAAAAATCTCCTTGCGGCTACTGCTTTTGCTTTCCCTTTTATATCCACTTCCAAATCTCCTAAAACCCTCCCTTGAATGGCGAGGATGAAAGCTCGGCCTTGCCTCTCACATCCGGCCTTCCAAAGAGCAAGTCTGGCTGTCCTTTGCACGCTGCAAAAAATTGCAGCGTGCATGCCGCGCAACACAATTTTTTTTTTTTTTTTTTTTTAAGAAAACAACCTGATAATTACAGAAATGATAAATAAAATATAAATAATAATAATAATAACAAAATTACACAAACCTGGTAATAATAATAACAAAACAAAAAATAATTTTAAACAAAAACTAAACAAAAATGGCCATTTTTTAATTTTTCGATTTTTCATTTTCCTTTTTCTCAAAAAAACTTAATAAAAATAACTAAAGTGCCCAAAGATTGAATTTAAAGAAATAAACATATTTTTGTGAACAAATTTTCCTTTTTCCCTTTTCTCTCTTTTTTCATTTTTCCAATCCAACTAAAGCCTATTTTTTGAATTTTTCTTCTTTTTCCTCTTTTTCTTTAATTTTCTCTTTTCTCCCTTTTTTTTATGATTTTTCATTTTCATTTTTCTTTCAAAAAAGCATTGAATAAAAACAAAATGACTAACACATATTTTTGATGTTTTTCCTTTTTTTTTCCTAAAAACTCTATGCTAATTTTAAACTTAAAAGCTAAAACTAAAAACTGAAACTAAAAGTAAATAAGAATAAATGGCAAATGAAATAAGTCAACTAAAAGGGCGAAAATGAATAAAACTAAAATATCATAACAACTAATAGTACAAAACACACAATAACGAACTAAAATGCAAGCAAACTAAAATGAAAATCATGAAACAGATGCTACATAAAATTATTCAAAATTTGGTGTCTACAGTTTGCCCCTCTTTGTCTGAGTTTTGAAAAAACTTGAGACAAAAAAGTAGACACCAAATAGTTACCTGTGTTATTGGGCTGCAAAAGATTCCAACGAACAAGAATTCTAATACGGGACTGACCCGAACATGAAAAATAAAAACGGGATTGACCCGAACAGAAATTTAAACGGGACTGACCCGAACAGGAATTTAAACGGGACCGACCCGAACAGGAATTTAAACGGGATCGACCCGAACAGGAATTTAAACGGGACGACCCGAACAGAATTTAAACGGGACCGACCCGAACAGAATTTAAAACGGAACAGAATTTAAACGGGACTGACCCGAACAGAATTTAAACGGGACTGACCCGAACAGGAATTTAAACGGGACTGACCCGAACAGAAATTTAAACGGGACTGACCCGAACAGAAATTAAACGGGACTGACCCGAACAAGAATTTAAACGGGACTACACTGGGAAAGTTTAAACAATAAATTGAGGTTTTTACCTGAGAATAGCTCAAATTTTGCACCAAGAGGGAAACTTGGATCTTTGTGATTGAAGCGAGAGCTGATGTTATTTCTTATGATCGATTTTTGCAAATGACATCGATCCCTGCTTACTGGGAAGCTTTGTCTGTCATTGATTTAGACGCCAAAAGGAGAGTGGCTGCTTTGGTTTGTAAATGCAACATTCCTGCAAGAAAAGAAGAAACAATGGACTTGCCACCATTATTTGATCCGGTTTGCCTTGAGAATCGTGTAAACATAAGTCTTGTGCTGCTTTTACTTCGGCTCGGCGGCATCTGCCTTAGTCGAACTTGAAACCTTTCAATTTCTGAGACTGATAAAATACGGATTTACCACATCACCCAATCCAGGTGGTAGTTTTGTTGTATGTTACTCCCTGTAACTGATGATTGAATCCCCTATTTTTGCGCAAACCTTTGGGTTTATCATTCATTTGAATTTAATGGTGAAAGAATGATGCGTGAAAATTTATCCTATAACACTCAATGTATATGCAAGATTATTTTCTATGTCAGGCAAAGATGAGCATGCAAAAAAAATGTAGACAATCATAAGCAGTCATACACAAATAATTGAGAACAACCCAAAAGGTTCAAAAAGATACATTTTGAAAAAGAATATTTGTGAAGAACAATACAAGTTTAGCCAACGAATATCATATTCGAGACTTCGGATATTTCCTCTTCGGAGTCCGATATTGGCAGAAGTATCACAAATATGAGGAAAAGTCCGAATGAACCAGGTCACCAGCTGTTCCTCCTCGCGCTCGTCTGTTGTGAAAAACCCGCCTTGGCGCCCTTTCGGGTTTTCACCAAGGTTGCCCCTACCCTTTTTGTTTTTGCTTTTTCTTTTTCTTTTTGATTTTTCTTTTTCTTTTTTTTTTTTTTTTTTTTAAGGCGCCCTTTCGGGTTTTCACCAAGAATAAAGACACATCTCGACCATGATTGACTCAGAAATATGAGTTAAAGGTTTCAGGCATCAGTAAAATGCACTTCCCTTGTAGATTAGGCGAAGGCATTACAGACATCACTTGCCAGTTGATTATCAAATTTTGCTAATAGAAATGCAACAAATGACGGAAGCCAGGACTTTGGGCTTTGTAATGAGGTCAGGTGGGGTGTTTTTCCAAAAAGGTTAAGGCTTGAAAGCAAATTCGATGCCAGGGGTAAAATAAACTGAGATTGCCCTATTTTGAAATCATTTCCGATTTTGAACGAAATCGGGGAAAATTTGCCCCAGTTTGATCGGATTTTCACTCTTTGCATTTTCTTCATTGCATTTTCCTCACTTTTGCATTTTTCTTTGAAAACTAAATTTGCCCCAGTGTGGGGTTCTTTTCCCTTTCTTTTGCTCATCTCTCTTTCAAAATTAAAATTTTGCCCCAGTGTGGGGTTTGCAATTCTCAGGGGTTATCAAACGAAATTTGTCAATTCTGATGGCTCAAAGGGGACAAGTAGAGATAAAATGTTTTTTTAAGTGTAAAAGAAGATGGCCTGACTTGCATTTCGCCATTTGCATGAATTTCTAAAGAAAATTTGCATGATCAAATGAAAAACTTTTTGCACATATCTGAGTTGATGGGTTGAGGGAATGCTCGTCCATCCATTTCTGCTAGAATAAGGGCTCCGCCAGGTAATACCTTTTGGACAATGAACGGCCCTTGCCAATTCGGAGCAAATTTGCCTTTAGCTTCATCTTGCATTGACAAAATCCGCTTCAGTACCTTATCACCTTCTTCAAATGCCCGCCGATGGACCTTTTTGTTGTAAGCCCGGGCCACACGCTTTTGATAACACTGACCATGACAGATAGCATTGAATCGCCTTTCATCGATCGACGTCAATTGTTCATGGCGCTGCTTTATCCAATCAGCCTCTCCCAACTTAGCTTCCATGAGGATTCGCAACGAAGGAATCTCAACTTCGGCTGGTAATACGGCTTCCATTCCATACATCAGTGAATACGGCGTTGCCCCAGTTGATGTCCGGATAGAAGTCCGATACGCCATCAGTGCATAAGGCAACTTTTCATGCCAATCGCGATGCCTTTCAGTCATTTTGCGGATAATCTTTTTCAAATTCTTGTTCGCGGCTTCTACGGCTCCATTCATCTGAGGCCTATAAATGGCGGAGTTGTGGTGTCTGATCTTGAATTGCTCGCATAGTCCATCCACCATGTCATTGTTCAGATTCTTGGCATTGTCAGTGATAAGCGTTTCAGGCACCCCAAATCGACAAATGATGTGATCTCTCAAGAAATTGGCAACTACCTTCTTCGTCACATGTTTAAACGTCTCCGCTTCAACCCACTTGGTGAAGTACTCGATCGCCACCAATATAAACCGATGTCCATTTGAAGCAGGAGGATCGATTGTACCAATCACGTCCATACCCCACATTGAACAGGGCCACGGGGCGGTCATGCTATGCAACTCAGTGGGTGGAGCGCGTATAATGTCACCGTGCATTTGGCATTTTATACATCTCCGGACAAAGTCTATACAATCATGCTCCATAGTAAGCCAGAAGTATCCGGTTCTCATGATTTTCTTCGCTAGCAAATGGCCATTCATGTGAGGTCCACAAACGCCACTATGCACTTCTTTCATCATATATTGAGCTTCATCTTCATCAATGCACCTTAAAAGGTTCAAATCCGAGGTTCTTTTGTACAACACTTCACCATTTAAGAAAAATTTGGAAGCCATTCTACGCAGAAAACTCTTGTCTTTTGTACCAGCATGCAGAGGGTAAGACCCAGTTTTGAGAAACTCCTTAATATCATTATACCAAGGAACTTTGTCAGAGGACTTGTCTACAACCCAACAGTGAGCAGGTTTATCTTGAAGTTGAATCTGGATTGGTTCAATTTTCAATTCATCTGGATACTGGATCATAGAGGCTAAGGTGGCCAAAGCATCGGCAAATGCGTTTCGGGCTCGCGGGAGGTGTCTGAACTCCAAATTTTGAAATTGCTTGGCCAAAGTGAGCAAACTACAATGGTAGGGCAAAATTTTTGAATCTTTAGTTATCCACTGCTTCAAAGTTTGGTGCACGAGCAAATCTGAGTCACTGAAAGCTACCAACTCCTTGATTTCCATTTCTAAAGCCATTTTGAGACCAAAAATGCAGGCTTCATACTCAGCCATGTTGTTTGTGCAAGCAAATTGCAATTTGGCAGCGGCAGGGTAGTGTTTTCCTTCGGGCGAAACCAGAACAGCTCCAATTCCAGCTCCGAGAGAATTTGAAGCTCCATCGAAGAAAAGCCTCCATTCAGGGCTCTGCTCACTTATATCGTCCGTGGCGCCTACAAATAAGATCTTTTCATCAGGGAAATAGGTGTGAAGTGGCTGATAATCATTGTCCCTTGGATTTTCCGCCAGATGATCAGCTATAGCTTGCCCCTTGACGGCCTTCTGTGAAGTGAAAACAATATCGAACTCTGAGAGGATTATCTGCCACTTAGCTAGACGTCCAGTTAGCATCGGCTTTTCCAGGAGATACTTCAAAGGATCAGATCGGGAAATAAGATAAGTGGTATGGCTCAACAGGTAATGTCTCAGCTTTTGAGCCGCCCAGGCCAATGCACAGCAGCTCTTCTCAATGAATGAATAATTAGCCTCGTACTGCGTGAACTTCTTGCTTAGATAGTAAATGGCTTGTTCTTTCCTTCCAGAGTCATCGTGTTGCCCCAGAACACACCCTACGGCTCCGTCGAGCACAGACAAGTACATGATCAATGGTCGGCCCGGTTTGGGTGGCACCAGGACCGGAGGCTGCAGCAAATAATCTTTAATCTTGTCGAAAGCCTGTTGGCACTCTTCATTCCAGTACAACGGCACATTCTTTCTTAATAATTTGAACAACGGCTCACATGTGGCCGTTAATTGGGCAATGAACCTCCCAATAAAGTTGATCTTTCCTAAGAAGCTTTTCACGTCTTTCTGAGTCTTTGGCACTGGCATCTCTCGAATCGCCTTGATTTTTGCTGGATCTATCTCTATGCCTCTCTTGCTCACGATGAAACCCAACAATTTACCAGCTGGTGCCCCAAAGGCGCATTTCGCAGGATTTAACTTCAAATTGTATTTTCGCAGCCTTTCAAATAGCTTCCTCAAATCATCCAAGTGGTCCTCCGTCCTTTTAGACTTGATTATGATGTCATCCACGTAGACCTCCATCTCCCGGTGGATCATATCATGAAATAGGGTTGTCATGGTCCTCTGATACGTTGCTCCAGCATTCTTTAAACCGAAAGGCATGACTCGGTAGCAAAAGGTACCCCAAGGGGTAATGAAAGCAGTCTTCTCCCTATCCTCTTCTGCCATCAAAATTTGGTGGTAGCCAGCAAAACAATCGCAAAAGGATTCAATCTCATGTCCGGCAGTATTGTCTAAGAGAATGTGAATATTTGGTAGAGGGAAATTATCTTTAGGACTGGCTTTATTAAGGTCTCTATAGTCAACACAAACTCTCACCTCTCCACTCTTTTTTGGAACAGGGACTGGGTTTGAAAGCCAAATTGGGTAATGAGAAACAATGATAATGTTGGTTTTGAGTTGTTTTTCAATTTGCTCTTTTATTTTGAGGCTCATATCTGGTTTGAATTTTCTGGATTTTTGCTTTACGGGTGGAAAAGAAGGGTCTGTGGGTAACCTGTGCACTACCACGTCAGTTGAAATACCAGTCATATCATCATAGGACCACGCAAATACATCCTGGAACATAGTCAAGAACTCAAGCATCTCCTTTTTCTGGCTCTTATTCAAATGAATACTAATCTGCACCTCCTTAACTTCATCCTCAGTTCCAATGTTAATCTTTTCTGTTTCTTCCAGGTTCAGTTTCGGTTTTTCCTCATATTGTTCAAGATCCTTTGCAAACGAATCGGATACTTCCTCATTATCACTCTCGCTTTGGAGTTCGGATTCACAAACCTCCAAGTCGTGAGTGATATAGAGATTGCCATTATCGAATTCCAGAATTGTGATATCCAAAGGATCAAATAATTTTATTTTTGGCCATCTGAAAGAATTAACGAATGTGGGATAATAAGCGAACAAACACACAACCAACAAATGGACAAGCAATATGAAAATAAACAACACAACAATGACAAGAACAACTTGTGCATTTTCATAAAACCTTTTGATTGAAAGCAAATGGAAATGAAAACTTAACAATATTTACATGTGCAGACGTTAGTCAAAAAGGAAATTGTTTTCATTGGCTATTTACAGATGCAAAGGTATTTTCATGAATTCACATGAATGATAAACCCCTTTCATTTTACCGAAACTCCTTCCGAACGGGCAGGGACTCGGCTGTCCAATTGGGAATGGATCCTTCGGGAATGTCAGGAAATTCAGTTTCGCCTGGAACAATATCTTCAAATGTTGCCCCAACGAACAATTGGGCCAAACTTGCTTCAATTTCGTCAACTGGGTTGATTTCTGACATGATCACCTCAGCTGGTCGTGGGAAAGTATAATGCAGGGGTGGAATGTCAAGAACCCTTTGCCCTCCTTCTTTCTCCGCTTTCTTGCGCTCCTTCATCTCTCTGATGTCCTTAGCAGTCGGTCGGAAACCCAAACCAAACGAATCCTTTTTCTCAATAATCTCCACTGGCTTCAGAATTCCTTGCAAATCTCGTCCCAGCCCTTTGTCAAATTCATAGCCTCCACGGATCATTTCTTTGGCCATCATGACACTAGCCTTTGGTAAAGCTCGCTCCTCGTTTGTGATCCAACTTACAGAGACGATATCAGCCGTGCTATGAGGAGTCATGGTGACATTGCGGCTTCCATTCTCCTTTGACCCAGAATCGGTGATCACAAGGCAATTCTCTTCGGCAAATATAGTTATCAGCTTGTCATTCACTACAAACTTCAGCAACTGATGCAATGAAGACGGCACAGCCCCAGACTTATGAATCCACGGCCTGCCAAGCAAAATGTTGTAAACACTAGGAAAGTGCATGACTTGGCAGGCTATTTGAAACTGGGCGGGTCCCATCTCAATTACCAAATCAATTTCTCCTATTGGCTCTCTTTGCGCTCCATCAAAACCTCGGACTATGGTCCCTGAAGGCCTCAGTTTGACGTCTTGCAGTCCTAGCTTTTCCAAAGTGCTCCAGGGACATATATTAAGAGCGGATCCATTGTCAATCAATACTTTCGGCAGCATTTTTCCATTGCACCTCACAACTATGTACAAGGCCTTGTTATGTCCAATGCCCTCCACCGGCAATTCATCGTCAGAAAAAGTAATTTGTTTGGTGAATAACACACTTCCAACTACATGCGAGAAATTATCGACAGAAATATCCCTAGGGATTTGAGCTTTAGTCAATACTTCAATCAGCGCGTCCCTATGCATGTCTGATAAAAAGAGCAGGTCCAACATGGATATCTGAGCAGGCGACTTGCTCAGCTTCTCAACTACATTGTACTCACTTCTCTGAAGCCTCTTAAGGAAATCCAAGGCTTCTTTCTCAGTGATTGTTGGTTTAACGGGCGGCTCGGAGTTGTTTGCTCGAATCGGAATGGCAGCTTCAAATGGACTTGCAATCTTCCCCGATCTGGTAACCACTGACACTTCCTTCTTTGCAATTGACTTCTCCCCAATCTGTATGACGGGTTCATCATAATTCCATGGCACTTGTTGCAGACTTAAAACAGGCTCTTGTTTCGGGAATTCAATGACCACCGGCTCCAAAGCCTCCCTCTCAGCTGGCGTGAGATCCAAGATAAAAGGCTTTTCGTCCTCTTCAAATGGCAATTCTATGACAAATGGCTGGTCTGTGATTCCAAATACTTCAGCTTCCCTCGCCAACTTTTTGACTCGTTCCACATACTCTGCATCATCCAGAATGACCCCAACGATATTAGCGTGCTCCGGCAAAGGGTTTCTATTTACGTTCGGTCCTTGTGCCTCCCTTCTCCTAATTACAATTTCCCCAGCTTCAACCATATCTTGGATTTTATGTTTAAGCGCCTTGCAATCAAAGGTGGCATGTCCGGGGGCTCCAGAATGATAAGCACAGACAGCTTGTGGATTATACCAAGCGGGCATGCCATATGGATAGGTAGGAGGGGGTACTGTACCAATTTTTCCGGCGGCCTTCAACTGGTCGTACAATTGGTCCAGAGGCCTGCCTAAATTGGTGAATGTACGGCTAGGTGGTCGGTTGTAAGGTTCAGGAGGTTGAGGATGGTTGTAAACAGGTCTATTTGGTGGAGGAAATCTTGGATTATATGGTGGGCGAGGTCGGTTTTGGGGTGGACTTGGTTGAGAGATTTGAAAAGGAACTGAAGGTGGGTTAGGATAGCTTGGGCGAGGTCGAGGGTGGTGGATATTGGTAGCATATACAGGGTACGGGTTTGAATAGTAATGATAAGGTGGTTGGTAAGTTGGATTGTGTTGATATCGGGGTCTAGGCGAAGGGTTTTGGTTCCAAATAAAGGTTGCGTCCCCCTCATTCTTTTTGAACGGCGGCTTTTTCGCATTGCTTCCTTGCCCTTGTAAAGCATCCAACTGAGATTTGAGGGCGGAGACATTGACAATCTTCCCAACTCTCACAAAGTCATCAAACTCCTCAAGTTTATTTACAATTGCAGCAAACGAACATCCGGTCATACGAAAAATCTCTTCGAAGTACGGCGGATCATGGGCCTTTATGAAAGTACGTATGATTTCATCCTCGGTCATTGGCGGCTCGACCTTTGCAGCTACTTTTCTCCATCTCTTGGCATAAGTCTTATGGTCCTCGGAAGGCTTCCTTTTCGTTCCTTCTAACGTAGTTCGGGTGGGAGCCAACTCGCAGTTGTACTCGTACTGTCTCACAAATGCATTAGACAAATCAACCCAGGTTTTCACGTCTTCAAATTTCAGGTTGGAATACCAGTCAAGCGCATCCCCTTCCAGACTCTCGGGGAACAACCTTAAAGGCAAATTCTCATCGTCCACGGGCTTTCCCAATTTGTTGGCAAATAGTCGGAGATGTGTCTTGGGATTACCCGTCCCATCATATTTGTTAAATTTAGGGGTTTTGAACCCCTCAGGCAACTGCACGTTCGGAAAAAGGCACAATTCATCATAATCCAGGACTCCCTGCTTATTCAACCCCTGGCTCTTCCTTATAAATTCATCGAAACGATCTAGACGTTTGAGCAACTTCATATCAATTGGAGCACAAGATTCACCCATTTCAGGCTTATTTTGGAAAGTGTGCTCCGGTATCACGGGTTCTGCGGTGGTTTGATAAAAAACTGGTGGGTTCAAATGCATGTTTGGGTCACTTTGAGGCTGAAATCCTTGACTATAAGGAGGGTAGAAAGGAGGATTTTGAGTAAAAGCATATTGCGGGTTAAAAGTTCCCTCAAACGTGGTTTGAATTGGAGGAATAACAAATGGTAACGTGGTTTGAATTGGCGGAATAACAAATGGTTCGGATTGTGTTTGTTTGATGGGCGGAGACTCGGGTTGCACTCCGCTACTAACGAGCTCATCGATCAATTTCTTTTGGGCGGCCATTTCAGATGCCATCTCCCCAAATTTAGTGAGCAATTCGGTCAACTGAACCCCGGGACTTGCAATCTCCGGCTGGGTCGTTGCAACGGTCTTTTCCGATGACTCTTGCTGGGTACTCATGTCTACACGATTCCTTTGGGCCTTACTCCGGGATCGCGTTATAATGGGGCTTCGTCGAGAAGCTATGTTTAAAATTTTACCTGAGAATTTGGAAAGAAGTGCCTTTAGATTTTAGCTCTCGTTTAGCTTTTTACCAAAGTAAAATAAAGAAAAAGGGAAAAAAAAAACAAGAGTTAGTAAATATCCAAACAATTCGGATGCATGTCCTATTGGGGACCCTTTTTATGCCAAGGGTAGGCCTAGCATGATGCAACCTTCGGGATAAAATCCCATTCCCAAACCTGTAAGTGAATATAGAAACAGGAATTTTCATTAAAAATATGGACAAACTCAGTCCTTCTTTACAATTTCATTGATGGTTCGACCAACCATTCTTACAAAGTCCTCATGTCTAGCTAATTTAGTATGTTGGGATTCCCTAGAACTCCCGATACTGAGTTTCCGAATTTCATCTTGGATTTTATCAAATGCACTCAATGCCTTTTCCAATTTCTCGGTCTTTTTGGCCTCTTTCTTCAATTGTGAGCGGGCGTCTTCCAATGCTTGATCGGCTACCATGATCTGCAACTGACGATTCTCCAACTCTTTCCTCAACTTTTCATTCTGCTCCTCAAGACTAAGGGGGACCAACGATGCCCTTTCTCTTCCTTGTTCCATCATTGATTTGATCCATTCGTTGTACTCTAAGACGACCTTAGGCTCTGCTTTATCCACTTGGTCCAAATGCAGGTTGTCCAGACTACACAGATTCCCCCAAGCTTCCAGCACCATGGTCTGGCATTCGGTGACTGTGTTGAGTTCGATGTTCCCCATCCTTTGTATGGTCGGCACTCGCTGCGGATACCCAAACTGTCTCATAACTCGTTGTGGTACATACGCAATCAATCCACCAGTGCTTGCTAACGGGATAAAATCAAGTTGTGTTGTCCTGAAAGCTGGATCCCTTACTTTCGTCCAATCAAGAACCCATTGTATCTGATCCGAAGTCAAAGCATTGAATTCCTGAATAAACAAACTCGGAGACTCTATTCGATAGTATTTTCTAACCCTCTCTCGGTGCGACTCAACCCAATTTGCTGTTGGAAGGCATGATCCCAACGGATTCAGTGTTCTTTTTGACAGATGTTCCATGGCCCACATTTGAAGTGCTAGGTTGGATGCATAGAAAAACCCCCTCTTCTTTTGGCATTCAGTAATAGCGGCGAAAATGTCAGCAATGATAACGGGTACTAAGGTAGGAGTTTTTCCTCTAATTCCCAAAAACACACTCTGAACCATGTTGACTGTTGAAAACGTAACTTTCCCATGCTTTTTCGGAAACAGGAGTAGATTAATCAGAGTTATCCCAAAAGCTAGTACTCGTTTCTCTTCCCACTGTTCTCTACTAACGAAAAAATCCTCGTGGTGATGATCATAGGATTCCTCTTCCCCGAATCGCTTGTATAAGAACTCCAGCGGGCATGATCTTACATCCGGGTGTTGACTCATGCTAAGCTGTTTCAACCCTAAGAACTTACAAAATTGTTCTCTGGTGCCATTCATTGGGTATACCATAGGGTGACCTTTCCCAGGTACTTGTAACAATCCTTCTATTTCCTCCAGGGTTAGTGTCAATTCGCACTCTCCAAATCGGAAAACAGAGCTGTCCGGGTCCCAGAACTCGAGCAAAGCTTGGACAATGGCTACATTCGGAGTTATGTTCAAGAGACTAGGTAAATGTCCTATATACGGGAAAAGTCTGTTCACTTCATGTGCCATGTTGTTCTTCCAATCTACTAGCTCACGAGGTATCTGATTGAGCATTCTACACTGAGCCATCTGGGGAAGAAATTCACTTTAGTACCTTACCTCAGGATTTTACCCCTTAGGTAATACAGAAATAGTAAACGTGTAAGTCCCATCGGATTAAATATCCGGGACATGTGGCGGATTATTCCTAAACACGGGATTCCCTACGTGGCATTCCCTTTCTATGGTTTATGCATGATGCCAGTTATTAAAGCGATGTAAATATGCGACAAATATGACCTAAAGGACATGAATAATGCATCGGGGGAAAAAGGTCTAAAAATGAAATGTATTTATTGAAAATCAAATGCAATAACTGAAATTTAAACATGTAAGTTAACCAGTGGGTAAGTCACTAAAAGAGTGCCAAAAGGCCTCTTATTGCTAAGGCACATGAATGCAATCCAAGAAAACAAAAGAATGGTTAGTGCAATCGATAGTACACATAACACATTGGGAGCAATTAAGGAAAAGAAATACAATAAAGCAGGTAAAAGGGGTGGAACCCCTTCCCTCGTGCCTAATGTGCTTAAGAAAAGGTGAGGCCGACTCTACCCTAGGTTATTCTAATATGGATGCATGAGGTTTGGTTCACTAATACCTAGACTCGATAAAGCTTCGGCTCCCAAGCCTTCAGACCTAAAGGCGAAGGGTCATCACTCCCAGGGCCTTTGATCGGTGGCTCGAGTGATCCCTTAGGTAGCGCTATGGGCGCAGAGCACACCAGCCGCCTACCCAAGGCGATCGATCCTAATCCTACAAGGCGGTGTGGGAAACGCCCACGAAAAACAAAATAAAATGGGATAAAAGCAAGTAAACGTGCACGTATGAAGTGTTCCCTATTTTGAGGGAAAGGGGTGAGAACCACGCGAGGCTCTAAAGGTGACACACACCCCCCCAAATGCAATGCAAGCGCGAGATACATACATCCAATCAACCAAACATACACACGTGAGTGAGGGAATAGTTTGATACGCGCGCGAGGCGAAGAAGTCCTAAAATAGAAAATGCAACCCTAATATCCAAATGCAATGCATAAAAAGGGTAGAAAAAGGAAACGAATGGTTAAGTCAAAATGCTTGGACCCACTTAGGAAGTCCCCAGTGGAGTCGCCAACTGTCGCGCCCCACTTTTTGATTCGAGTTGAATTGTGTGGTGTGTGGTGTGCAATGTGTGAACGTGTGTAAAATGAAAAGTAAAAGGCCATGGGACTTAGAATGCGACGATTTGGCCAAGTGAAGTTCAAAAGGGTTTTTTGTATCAAAAATGGAGTCGCCACTTGGTATAGAGTTAGGGTGTACCAAGTCACCCAAAAATGATTTTTGTTTTTGAATAAAAAAGTAAATAAACCCTTTTTGAGAACTTTTGGGTCTACGTAACCAAAAGAGGGATCGGGGGTCACATTTGACGAAGGGGAAGGCAAGGATAAAAATCCAAGGCACCCCTTCGACCTAGCCAAGGCTAGTTGCGTGACTTGAACCAATTTTTCCTAATTTTTCTACCCAAGGTATGTATCGCGTATTGGATATGTCTATATGAATGCAAAAACCTAGACCTAGGGGGATTGGGGGAAATTTCTCTTCAAAGGTTGAGTGGTGCCAATCACATTAATTGTGAAGCCCAATAATGATCCTTTTGGAGAGGTCACACCTAAACCTAAATGACGTGAAAAATGAGTGGAATGCATGCCATGTGAAAGTGTGAGTTTGTGTGAAGTGAGAAAAATGATAAAAGTAATAAGATAAGAGTGAAGGTGTGCAAATGTAGATGAAAGTACTCGTGTGCGAGTGAAGATAAAAATGTTCGTGTGCAAGTGAAGATAAAAGGGTTCGTGTGCAAGTGGAGACAAAAAAGTGTTCGTGTGCAAGTGAAGGTGATAAAAAGGTGCATGTGTGCAAATGAGACAAAAGTGAAAGTGTAATGATAGAGTGGATTGAGAATGCATGAGCCTAGGGAATTCATGCATATTGGGTACGGGGAGACCTAAATCGTGACTTGATTTTCCCTTTGATTAGAAGGCGAAACTAGCGTGCTAAGGCTATCGAGTAGCCACACTCGCTCGTTTCCCTTATCGGAAGGGGACACTCAAGCAAAATGAACCCTATAGCTAGTATGGGATGCAAAACCTAAAATGAGGGAAAGGGGGGGTCGAAGATCATGCCAAATGATAAAACTAAGGAAAATGCGTGATATGTAGTGAACAGGCAAATAATGCATTAATGAAGAAAACAAAGGAAAAATCCTATTGGGTCTAGCGTTGGACTAGCCCTTTCTATGAATTCCTAATGAAATAATGAGCCACAACTAGCGTTAGGCTAGTGTGGTGACGTACATTCATCCATTCCATTCATTCATGGTTATGAAAGCAAGTAGACATGCCAAAACGCTCGTAAACACGTAGCACGTAGCACTTAGCATGCTCGACTAGATCCAAGAGCCTACTAAAGCAATTTAACATGTAACAACAAAAGCAAGCAACCAAGGGGAAGGGGAAATGGACCAGATGCTCTCCGAGCCCTATCTATTACAAGCCAAGAGGTGTACACATACCCCATGAAAACATAAAGGGAAAGGGGAAATGGACCAAATGCTCTCCGAGCACTATCTATTACAAGCCAAGAGGTGTACACATACCCCATAAAAGCATAAAGGGGAAGGGGAGATGGACCAGATGCTCTCCGAGCCCTATCTATTACAAGCCAAGAGGTGTACACATACCCCATAAAAGCATAAAGGGGAAGGGGAGATGGACCAGATGCTCTCCGAGCCCTATCTATTACAAGCCAAGAGGTGTACACATACCCCATAAAACTTAAATAAAAGTAAAAGCAAGTAAATGCATGCAAGGAGGTAAGGAAAGCGAAGTAGGCAGGCATATTCACATAACACATAAGGTCACATAGGAGAGACAAAAAAGGGATAAGAGAAATTGTACCTCCCCCGTGTGTAATGCTAGTAAGGTGAACAAGACTCAACTTGGGCTATGGTCACTAAAGAAGAAGCTAATTTGGGCTAAAACCATTCAAAGGAAAGGATTAATGCACCAATATAATGATAAAAGACAAATATGACAATCGGAATCCATCAAACATCGAATCCGTCCTCACTTTGTAACTTAGAAATGGTCAAATAAAAACAAACTAGACCAACCGATCATCTAAACCATCTCAACATGAATATTAACACCCCCTCACGTCCAATTAATTATTATAGAATTTCAAGGGCCCAAGATCAAATACGGGTCAATGAATGGTTTCACTTGCATTTTAGGATCCAAAAGCAAACATCAATTAATCAAACCAAAACCAATTAAAACGTTTTAAGAACTTTAGAAGTCCAAAAGCAAGAAAAAAGTTAAGCAACAAATTTATTTAGGAAAGTTAAGGAAAACGGGCAAACATAAGCTCATTTAAACACAAGGTTCACAAATTCATGCTCTAAGTACCACCCAAACAAATGAAAGCAAATGAGCAATCGAGTTGCAAAGTTGAAGCTACCAAAGACTCAATTGTGAACACTACCCAAGCATTCAAACTCAATCAAACACATTTAGGAACTTCAAAGGTCCAAAGGCAAAGAGAAGGTGGAGGAATGATTCAAATGCAAATATCTTAGGACCCAATTGCAAGAACATGGAATGTAATTGAGCTATAATGCATTGCTGCAAAAATCACAGGGACCCAATTGATTAGTTTTCTCCATTTTGTGGGGCATAAAAGCATAAAGAGAAACTTGAGGGGGTTAAGAGGCAATTTTGAAGAATTATTTCATGCATGCACGAAGAAAATTTCTGCAATGTTTCTGCAGCAACGAAAACTATTATTCCAGCCGCAAGCTTTACTTACAAACCTTTCAGCAAACCAAAACTTTACAATAGCTCTACTTTAAACATGTCTAAATACTCTTAATCAAGACAAATCTTAGAAGAAAATCATGCAAATTTCATGCAAAGAAGGAACTTTTACAACCGAAAGACTGTTCTGCAATTTCTTATTCATTCAACCCAAGACAAATATTGATGCAAACAGCTTCGCATAGCTGCAGGATGATCAAGAGGATTCTAGTTCCTTTGAGCTTGAATGCAATGACATAACAAGAACTCAAAACAGGTCCTAAACTCACTCCAGCACAAGTGAATCAAACCCTTCAAACAATCCAAAACATTTAACAAGCAAAGATGAAGTTTGCTGCAATTTTTGTTTCCAATCCAAACGCATTGACATGGGACAAGTCCAACCAAAATAAACACACATGCAATGGACTTAGAACCATGTTATTAACATCATCCAAATGTACAAAATCAGCGAAAGAATATGAACTTGGGGGATTGAAGGTTTCGGTCAATCAAAAATTTTTTTGTTTTTCACCATTTTGCAGCTGTTAACAAACCAGAAAAATGGCCAAAGTTGGAACTAAACCCAAGCCTCACCAATCTCTATACAACTATTAGGGACATAAGATTGACCATGCAAAACAAGTTGATGAAAACCGACTCTAGGAGTTGTTACGGGACCAGGGAAAAGCAGCAAAACATGAGAATGAAAATGCAGCATGGTCGAAACTTTACTTTCCTAGTTGCTGGTTTATGGGTTTGTGACAGGTTTGAGCTTTTCAAACAATTTCCCATCCCCCCAACGCAACTAACACCTCCACCACCCAAACATTCAGATTAAACAACAAGACAACCAAGCCTTTTTTTCATCTTTGATACGCAAAAATCCAGAAAAGCAAAAGCATGCAAATCCAGCCCAACCAAACTCCCGTGAAGCAAAATAACACACAGAAAATCATTTCAACATTCTGCAAATTTTAAGGCTTCCCCCCTTGCCCAAAGTTGAACCCAAAATAAGCAAAAGAAAAGAGCCTACATACACACAAAAACTGGTGTTACCTATGAACGACAAATCTGCAACCCATCTTTCGGCCAAACAAAAATTTCGAACAGATTCAGGAGTAACTAAGCATTCAACATGTAATTCAAGCTTGCTGTTTGTTACAGCAAGATTTCATGCATAAATCCCCAGTCGGACACAACCTCACGCAAAAGAGTTTAGATAATCCCAGCAACCAAAAACCCACATACAACTCAGAACTTTCATCCCCCCAAAACCCAACTAAACTCACGGCAGAATGTATCAAGAGGAAAACAGCGGAAAAGGGCATGACTTTCAAAGTAGACTCAACAAACGGCTCTCGAACAAAGAAGTAAAGGAAAAAAAGAAAAAAAAGAAATCACCTTTAGCCCTTTAAAGGCAAATCTGAGCGTGAAATGATCGGAGAAATGCAGATGAAGCCGTGGGTTTCTCCAGAAATGTTCACGTCTGTCTCCTGCCAGCTCCCTCTCTCTCTTTTCAAAACTCCAACCGCCGTTCAGTGCTCTGCCCTCTTCCTTTCCTCAGCCGTCATCAACTCTCTATGCTTTGTTTTTGCCCTGCAACTCCCTACTCCCCAAAACCCTCGCTCAGCTTTTTTTTTTTTTTTTTGCCTCTCGATGCTCTCCCCCAAAAACCTCTCCCGCGGCTGTAGTTCATTTCTCCCTTTTATACCCAGCTCTCCACCTCCTAAAACCCTGTATTCAAGGGCTGGAAATCATCCCCTTCAACCCCTTTTCTTCTGGCCATTCGATGAGCATACCATTTGTCCTTTACACGCTGCAAAAAAGAATGCAGCGTGTATGCCGCGAGCCCTTTTATTTATTTATTTTTTTTTAAAAAAAAAACTTGATAATTACAGAAATGATAAAATAAAATATAAATAACAATGATAACAAAAATACACAAACCAGGTAATAATAATAATAACAAAACAAAAATAATTTTAAACAAAAAAACTAAACAAAAATGGCCATTTTTAAATTTTCCAAATTCTCATTTTTCATCATTTTCTTTTTCTCAAAATAACTTAATAAAAATAACTAAAGTGCCCAAAGATTGAATTTAAAGAAATAAACATATTTTTGTGAACGAATTTTTCCTCTTTTTCCTTTTTCTCTTTTCTCATTTTTTATGATTTTTCATTTTCATTTTTCTTTCAAGAAAGCATTGAATAAAAACAAAATGACTAAAATGATTTTTCTTTTCTTTCTAAAAACTCTATAAACTTAAAAACCTAAAAAAAAAAAAAAACTAAAAACTAAAATCTAAAACTTAAAAGTGATTAAAAACCTGAAATGACAAAATAAAAACTGAATAGACAAACTAAAAGGGCAAAATGAATAAAACTAAAATAAAATAACAACTAAAAATACAAAACACACAACAATGAACTAAATGCAAGCGATCTAAAATAAAAATCATGAAGTAGATGCCACATACAAATTATTCAAAAATTTGGTGTCTACATGAGTACACATCCTGAATCGTCCGAGGTGTTAAACAAATTCAACGACGCGTGATTGATCAGATGGTTGCCGGTAGCAGTAGTGGTGTTCAACATGATCCCTTACATGTTGGTTAAACTGAACCGCAACCACTATCCCTACCCAATATTTAAACCTCTTTTGCTCCATATTTCGTCAATCCACCTGAGGAAGCTTTCATATATCCTATTCACGGCATACCACATACCTATACATCTAATATCCACATCAATCCTCCTCACACTCAAGTTCTTAAAAAAAAAAAATTCACCTGTTGGACTATTGATTTTTCCTCCCTCTTGAAGGGAGTTTCGATAAATTTGGGGAGTTGTCATTGGTTAAAATCCATGAAAATCATTCTTGCGTGTGTCTTTTATTTGACTATATTTTTGTAAATAGTTTTGAATCAAATGGCTTTGAAGACACGTCTTGTTCAACAAATAACATACTATTAAGTTTGATCTTTATTTTGAAATTCAATAAACTGTACAATTTTATATATACTGTGTTACTTACGCATTCTTTTCAGATGGCCAAGAATAAAATCCTCTGACCCTTTAGATATCACTGTTCCGAAATTTGATGGCAGCCATCTAGATATCTCACGAATGTGAATTTGGATTTCAAAATGAGAGCAGTGCGAAGAGGCATCCGAAAATATTTCAAAGAGGCTCGAATGGTATAAAGAGAAATTCAAGCCGAATTGGGATCAAGATTAAGAAAATAAAAATCAGTGGTCACTTGATAAGAAGCAGTTAAATGCCATTTGTCATGATCAGTGCTATCAAAAGAGAATGATCCGTGCTTACAACATGAAGGTAAAAGTGCGATTGCTCGAAGAATGAGACAAAGTGTTGAAACGGATTTTGCCAGTACAAGAGTAGGCCAAAGGCAAGTTTGCACCAAATTGGCAAGGCCCTTTTATCGTCAAGAAAGTGTTGCCTGGTGGAACACTTGTTCTAGCAGAAATGGATGGACAAGTTTTTTCCCAACCAATCAGTTCGGATATGTCGAAGAAATTTTTCATTTAATAAGTGGAAATTTCCTTTTAGGGTTAATGCGAGGAATAGAATGAAAGTCCGGCCTTCTTCCTTTCCAATTATACATTCTATCCCTAGTTATCCCTTTTAAACCTTCAAAATAAATCATTTCGTTTGACAATCTCTGAGGATCGCAAACCCCACACTGGGGCAAATTTAATTTTGAAAAAAAAAAGAGGAAAAACCCCACACTAGGGCAAATTCAATTTTTGAAGGAAAGCTGAAAGAAAAGGAAATGAACAAAAGAAAATCTCAGTTAAAAATAAAACGGGACAAATTGTGGACATCTCAAAAGATGAATGGAATGATAAAAGAAAAAAAAATGAAAAAATGAAAGAGAAAAGAACCTCAGTTGAGAATAAATTGGGGCAAGTTTTGATTTAATCCTACAATAGGGTTGGCGCAACAATGCGATCTCAGATCATTTAAACCACTTTTGAAATCCGTCTTCAAGTCTTAACCTTTCTTAGCACCTCACCTGACCACATTACAAAAAAACTGAAAGTTCTGACTTCCGTTCTTTGCGTCACCTCTTTTAAGGAAATTTTCTAAGTCACATGGCAAATGATGTCAATACACTTTCACCACTTTTGCAAGGGAAGGTTTGTCGCACTTATGCCATCATTTCTTAAAACGTATTTCTGAATTGATAAAGGCTATTGACAGGATTTGTTCATCAGGTGAAAACTCAAAAGGACACCTTTGAAAAGAAGAGAAAAAAAAGAAGAAAAGCAAAAAAAATGAAAAAATGAAAAATGAGAAAAAGAAAATAAAAGGTGGTATGGTAGATTTAGTGAAAACCCGAAAGTGTACTAAGGTAGGGTTTATGAGAAAAAGTGAGGAATGGAATGACTGGAGACTCGGTTCATTTGGATTCCTCTTCACATTGTGATTTTTTCGCCGGCATTGAATTCCCGACAAACGATATCCAAAGGGTCAAACGGGACAATTTGTTAGAAGGCCAAAGTATTTTGGTCATCAAACATAGATTATTGAGTTTGTGATTCATCTCTCTAATATCATTTTTCCTTCAAAATAAGTTGATAGTTATTTTTGGCATTACATTGATTTTTATCATTTTGTACAAAAGAAAAAAAAAATTTAGGTGCTGCATGGTTTCATTTGTCTCATTGGATTTTATCAAGTGACAATCTCCACGATTTATCAAAAGTGCATATGTATAAATTTTTATGTTGAGTTAGCATTGGAAGTTGAGGCAGCCTGGATGGGGTTTGCGGTACTAGGTTGGATTTTGCAACATCGAGGGAAAAACATTAAAATACTCATGTTTACACGTTTCTTGAAAGTTAAACGGGTCGAATGGTGGTGGCATTATTTTTTTTTTTCTCTTGCAAGTCCATATAAAACTGGAGCAAATTTTTTATAATTGTAGAATGCCGCCCAAGAATTGAATATTCATAGTTCAGACCGAGGAAAATGTGTGAATCAAAATCTTAAGAATGAGCAACGATGCAATAATACAAAGCGAATGATCGGTTGCACAACAATTGTTTGAAATTGGGGCAAAATTTTTCGAAAAGATTCTCCCAAGCAAAAAAAAAATCAAAATCAAAATTAATTTTCTGTTGGTGAGTCTCAGCGTCCACCGCGCACCCTTCTATCCCCTTCTTGACAAATCAAATTTAATTTCTTGTTAGTGAGTCTCAGCGTCCACCGCGCACCCTTCTACCCCCCTTCTTGGCAATGTAATTTCCACCGATGACCAATCATTACGACAGACTCGGATTTTATCCCACTGAACGATTATCAAGGCAAGATCGGATTTTATCCCACTGATCAATCATCAAGACAGGCTCGGGTTTTATCCCACTGACCGATCATCAAGGCAGGTTCGGATTTTATTCCACTGACCGATCACCACGGCAGGCTCGAATTTTATTCCACTGACCAATCATCACGATAGGCTCGAGTTTTATCCCACTGACCGATCTTACTGCAGGATCAGGTTTTATCTCAATGATCAATCATCACGGCAGACTCAGGTTTTATCCCACTGACCAATCATCACAGCAGACTCCGGTTTTATCCCACTGATCGATCTTATGGCAGGTTCGGATTTTATCCTACTGACCAATCATCACGGCAGGCTCGAATTTTATCCCACTGGCCAATCTCAAGGCAGACTCGGGTTTTATCCCACTAACTGATTATTATGGCAGGTTCGGATTTTATTCCACTGATCGATCTTACGACAGGCTCGGGTTGAATCCCACTGACCGAACTTACGGCAGGCTCAGGTTGTATCCCACTGACCAATGTTATTTATGGCAGGCTCGAGTTGTATTCCACTGACCGATGTTATTGACGGTAGGCTCAGGTTTTATCCCACTGACCGATCTTATGGCAGACTTGGGTTGTATCCTACTGACCGATATTATTGACGGCAGGTTCGAGTTTTATCTCATAGATCGATCTTACGGCTACTGACCCTTTTTACGTGCTTATTTCAGTTCATGGCAAAATAATTACAGGTAAGTATTTGGTGTCTACGTATTTGTCTCGAATTTCTTCAAAACTCAGACGAAAAAGGGCAAGTTATAGACACCAAGAATTTCATTTATTTAATTCAATGTTAGCTTTATTTTTTATCCTTATTTTATTTTATTAAATGGATTAAATGATAGTTAGTATTATTTTTACTTATTTTATAAATTAGGTTCATTATTATTTTTATTTTTAAGATATTTTTGCATTAAATTTTTTAAAAAGGAAAATTCTCACAAAAATTCAAAACTTTGTTTTTTTAATTTGTTTTTTAATTCTCTAAGATTCAATTTCTTTAAAATAAATGAAAATTTTGCAATGCAACTTTAATTAGGAGTTAAATTTGTTTGTTTACCTAAGTTGATTTTGAAAAAATAAAAATAGTAATGATAAAAGAAATATATAATAAAAAAGGAAAAATAGGAAGATAGGTAAGGGGTTTGCATGTTGAACAAGTGTGCTAAAGAGCATTAGACAAGTGTATCAGGGAAGTATTGGACAAGTGTCGGTGCATGCAAATAGAACAAGTGTCCCTATTTTGTTGATACCACATGTAAAGGGAGGGGGGTAGGTGGCAAGACAAGTGTTGAGTCTAGGAAAATTGGAAGAAAGAAAAACAAAAGGAAATGAAAAAGGAAGGGCTGGCGGCTAGGAAAGGAGAGAAAGAAGAGAGAAAGCTACGGGGAAACTAAGAAAAAAAAAGGCCAGGAAAGAAAAGAGTTGGTAGAGAGAGCAAGAGGGAACCAAGGGAAACCAGAAAAGAGGAAGGAAAAGGGCTGGAAATAAACTAGAGGAGGGGGTTTCGGCTGAGGGCTTTCAAGGAAGAAAGGGAAGAGAAAGGCAAAAAAAAAGACAAAGGAATAGAAAACCGAGAGAGGGTTTGGGGATAGAGAGAGAAAGAGAGAAAGGGAGGAAGAAAGGGAGAAAGAGGGAAAGAAAGGAGGAAAAAGGAAATCTGGGAGGATTCGAAGAGGAAACTGAAAGAAAAACAAGAGGAAAGAGCAGCAATAAGAAAAGAAAATTTTCAAGAATTCGTCATTTTTAGGGGGAATTTTTGCCACTAAATCAGCTTTTTCTTGGAGATTTTAGGCGATCTAGACATCTATTGAGGCAGATCTTGAACTTTCATTCAGGGATTTTTGCAAAATAACGTCGGGAAGATCTCCCAATTGTTGCTCAAAGAAGACTGCTCCCCAAGGCTGCGATTTCTGCGACAAAAGCTCCCGATCGCGTTTTTTGGCAGATTTCACGATCATTCAATTGTGCTAACATCCTCAGGTAAAAAAATGACTCTTGTTTTGTGGGTTTAAACATGTTTTTTTATGAAAGATAAGGCTACGGATATGAATCTTTTGAATATTTGCTGTTGTTTTGAGTTTTTTGTGCTGGTTCTGTGTCTTGGCCATGTTGTTTGGTTGACGAGATCTGATTCAATAGGAGTTCATGGGACGAGTCTTATTAAGAAAGTGGGTTAAGGGTTTCTTATGCGGTTATCTGATGAATCCATGAGTCTCTGCGTGATGTTTATGGCTGGTCTTCATGTGTTTGAACAAGCAATTCAAAAAATAGCATAAGGTTTCAGGCAAATCTGTTATGATGCTTCCTTGATCGCTGCTATTCCTTTTCTTGTTGTTTGTGTAATTTTGATGTTGGGTTTTAGTGTTAAATGGAGTAAGTTGCAAACTTTTTTGTTTGCTTGGAGATTGATTCACATGATCTACACGTTTGATAATGAAATCCAAAAACTGGTGGAAAACCTTCTGAATGAACCTGGTTTGTTGTTTAATCTTGTGCTTGGGTTATGTTAAAAATGATGATTTGGGGATTTATGTGAGTTTGGATGATAAAATAATGAGTTTTGTTGGAATTTTGTACGAAATGTCTGCGTGGGTTTGAGCTGCAAGTTTGCAGCAGAAATTTGCAGAATAAGAAAACTTTAAACCAGCAAAGAAGAAGAAGAAAGCTTTGCGGCTTCATGAAATAATTTCAGGAAATTGCACTTTGACCCTCAAATTTTGGCTTAATGCTACTATGGCCCAAAAATTGGAAACGTTATTCATTTCTACCCTTTAAATGTTAATTTTTCTTTGGCATGTTTTTATGTGATTTTTGGGTAGATTATTGGTGAATTTTAGGATGAATTTTGAAGTTTAACAATTTTTGATAGATTTATAGCTTTTGATTTCGATTTTTGTAAAAATGGTTTAGATTTGGTAAAAGTTTTGTTTGGGGTTTGGTGAGAGGATTTTGATTTATTATTGTAAATTTTAGTATTTGATTTTGGTAGGTTTAATCTTAATCCATTAATTTTATTTTATTTTAACCCTTGATATTTGTAATAATAATGATTTGACCCCTCAAACTTCTTTAATTCTTTCAATTGGGTCCTTATTTATTTTAATTTATTGAATATGGGTTGTTTACTTTTATTTGAATGCTTTGATTGATTCAATTTCGTGTTTATTTCCATTTCTTGTGATATTTGTTAATTAAAGTGATGCCTTGACCTTTTTCTTTATTTTAGAGGGTAAATAAAAAAAAATTTCATTTCATTGGACCACCGATTCAAGAGAGGTACACTCTACTCCTTTATTTTTTATTTTACTTGATCCTATGTACTCCTATGTGACTTTATGTGTGTAATTGCATGCTTTTTCTTGAATATTTTTTTACTATTATCATTTACTTATTTTATTTTATTTATTTTAATTTTTGCATATTTATTTTAATTTTTGTTATATGAGAGGCATTTAAATGCCAAGTTATAATAGTTAGGTTATTATTTTGTTTTATTTCATTTTTTCTCTTTAGATTGTAGTTAGAACCCCTAAATGTAATAGTTAGGTCTTTGTTTCGCTTTTATTTTATGTGTGTTTGAATGCTTGTGTGCCTATGTGTTTACTTGCTTTCTTAGGGTTACTGCATCTACATATCATATTTATGTGTTATGTGCTATATGTTATTTATGTGTTTACTTACTTTATTATGTTTTATATGATTTATCTGATTGTAATAAATGCATAACGTCACCACACTAGTCCAACGTTAGTTGTGGCTCTTTTTCCTACTCCACACTAGTCCAATACTAGTTGTGGCCTCTTTTTTCGATTTCTCACTGGTCCAACGCTAGTTAGAACTTGTAGATATGGGCTAGTCCAACGCTAGACCCTTAGGAACCATCCACGTGTTAGATCATGTTTTATGTGACAATCACTACATTTGCATGCATATTTTCTACCTTTTAGGATTTTTCTCATTTCGCATGGCATTTCCCTTATATGTGCGTCCCTTGTCCCATATTTTCCCTATATGTATATTCCTTACCCCTATGCGTGGAACATGACATTAGACTTGCATTCCATTTAAGAATTAGAACTAAGTTAGTATATTTGCATGATTAGATAGGAGAAATACCCTCGAATATGGGATATTGACGAGTTTGACTTTCTAGTCTTAATAAGCTCGTATTTCCTCTATTAAACGGAAAATTGAAGTCACAAATGATAGCCCCCCGTACCCGTTATGATGCATTCCTTTAGGTCATGTATATTTATAAATTATTATTCTCTCTTCTTTTCTTTTCTATGAGTCTCATATGTTGCACCTTTGTGACCACTTCAAGGAATCACTTTTTGGGCGTCGCAATTAATGCGATATGCACCAATCAAGATTTGAAGAGACATACTGACCCTTTCGATAACCATTAGGTCTACATTTGCATTCATATATTAACATCCAAATGTGATAAGTTTTTAGGTTAAAATAAGAAAATTTTGGACTAAATCACACAACTAGCTCTAGGCTAGGTTGAAAGGGTGTTTTGGATTTTATCCTTGCCTTCCCTTTCTTCAACCGTGACTCCCGAATACTTTTCTCTTATTTTTGAAGATTTGGAGTCGTTTAAAACGGATTTTTTTACTTTTAATTTAAAATTTATTTTAGGTGACTTGGTACATCTTAACTAAATACCAAATGGCGACTCCTATTTTTCATTAAAAATCCTTTTAAAACTATTATTTTGAATCAAAATCGTCCCATTTTTTAAGTCCCATTTAGGCCCATTTTCTTTATTTATTTTCTAAAAATCAAAAACTCATTTTTTACTCAAAAATTGACCAAAAATTATTTTTTCTAAACTCATTATTTTTCATTAAAAATGGGGCGCGACACCTTCGGAATAAATTATTTTGTTTGACAACCCCTGATGATCGCAAACCCCACATTAGGGCAAATTTGGATTTGAAAAAGAAAAGAGAAAAAACCCCGCACCGGGGGCAAATTTAATTTTTGAAGGAAGGCCGAAAGAAAAGAAAAATGAACAAAAGAAAACCTTAATTAAAAATAAATTGGGACAAAATTTAAAAAATTTCAAAAGATGAGTGGAATAACAGAAGGCAGAGAGAAAAAAAGGTAAAAAAGGGAAAGTGAAAGAAAAGAGAATCTCAGTTGAGAATAAACTGGGGGAAGTTTTGATTTAATCCTAAAATAGGATTGACGCAACAATGTGATCTTAGATCATTTAAATCACTTTTGAAAATTCGTCTTCAAACCTTAACTTTTTCTTAGCACCTTACTTGACCACATTACAAAAAATCGAAAGTCCTCACTTCTGTTCTTTGCATCACCTCTTTTGGAAAATTTTCTAAATCATGGTAAATGATGTCAAATACACCTTCACCAATTTTTGCAAAGGGGAGGATTGTCGTACTGATGTCATCATTTTTTAAAATACATTTCTGAGTTGATAAGGGCTATCAGCAAGATTTGTTTATCAGGTGAAAATTCGAAAGGGCACATTTGAAAAAAAAAAGAAAAAAGAAGAAAGAAAAAAAGAAAAAAAAGAAAAAAGAAAGGAAAAAAAATAAAAAGGTGGCGTGGTAGCCTTAGTAAAAACCCGAAAGGGCACTAAGGTAGGGTTTTATAAGGAAATGTGAGCTTGGAATGGAATGGCTGGAAACTCAGTTCATTGGAATTTCTCTTTATATTATGGTTCTGCTGCCAAACATTGAACTCCAGAAGAGCGATATCCAAAGGGTCAAATGTGGTATTTTGTTCGAGAATCAAAGTGTTTTAGTTCATCAAACATAAACTTTTGAGTGTACAGGTTCATTTCTCTAAAATCAATTTTTTACCAATAAGGTAAATCGTTGCTTTCGTGTTAGTTGAATTTTCATCATTTTTGTGTAAATAAAATATTTTTCTTGTGTTTCATGGTCCCATTTATCTCTTTGGATTTATCAAATGGCAATCCCTCTGATTTATTGAAAGTCCCTAGATACCAAATGTCATCCTTCTTTAGCGTTGGAAGTCAACGAAACGTGATATAGTTCACAAAGCAAAGTTGAGTTTTCACTACATCGGGGAAGAACGTTCAAATACTCGTGTTTACACATTTCTTGAAGGAGGAATTGATCGAATGGTGGTGGCATTATTTGTTCTTTCTCTTGCAGGTCCATACGTATTTCAAATAACAAAACTAGGGCAAATTTTTTATATAATTGTGGAATGTCGCCCAAGAATTGAATATTCATGATTCAGATCGAGAAAGAGGTGTGAATCGAAGTCTTAAAGAGTAGCAACAATGCTATAATGCAATGCGAATGATCGGTTGTACACTAATTGGCTGAAACTAGGACAAAATCAAATTTAATTTCTTGTTGATGAGTCTCAACGGCTGCCGCATACCCTTCTACTTCCTTTCTTGACAAATCAAATTTAATTTCGTGTTAGTGAAGTCTCAGCATCCGCCGCGCACCTTTCTACCCCCTTCTTGACAAATTAAATTTAATTTTCTTGTTGGTGAGTCTCAACGTCCACCGCGCATCCTTTTATCCCCTTCTTGATGAATCAAATTTAATTTTCTATTGGTGAGTCTCATCGTCCGCCGCGCACCCTTCTACCCTCTTCTTGACAAATCAAATTTAATTTTCTTGTTGGTGAAATCTCAGCGTCCGCCGGGCACCCTTCTACCTCTTTTCTTGACCGATGGTATGGTAGGATTGGGTTTTATCCCACTGACCAATTTGACAGCAGGATCGGATATTATTCCACTGACCGATGGTATGGCAGGATCGGATATTATTCCACTGACCGATGGTATGGCAGGATCGGATATTATTCCACTGACCAATTTTACGGTAGAATCGGGTATTATCCCACTGACCGATGGTATGGTAGGATCGGGTATTATCCCACTGATTAATTTGACGACAGGATCGGGTATCCCACTGACCGATGGTATGGCAGGATCGAGTATTATCCCACTAACCAAATTTGATGGCAGGCTCGGGTATTATCCCACTGACCGATTTTATCTTGGCAGACTTGGGTTTTATCCCACTGACCAATTTTATGGCAGGTTCGGGTTTTTATCCCACTGACTGATGTTATGCCAGACTCGGGTCTTATCCCACTAACTTTTTTTATATATATTTACGTGTTTCAACTCACAGCAGAATAAATACAGGTAAGTATTTGGTGTCTACATCTTTGTCTCAAATTTCTTCGAAACTCAGACAAAGAGTGGCAGGTGTAGACACCAAAATTTCAAATTTTTTTATTATTATTTATTCTTGTTTTATTTGATTTGATTTGATTTTATTTTATTTTATTTTATTAAATTCACAAAGTGATAGTTAGTTGTATTGTTATCATTTTCCTTTTTAAAACATTTTGCATTAAATTTCCGGAAAAAGAAAATTATCACAAAAATTAACCTTTTGATCTTTGCAAATTCGTTTATTTCAAATAAAATAAAAAAAGAATTTACCACTTTAGCTACTTTAACTTTTACCCTTGAAGAGTAAAAAGAAAGTAAAAAAAGGTAAGTAAAAAGTAAAAGCAAAAGAATAAAGTTAGGTGGAGGCCATGCAAGAGGGTTAAGTGTGATGGTTAGACATGAGACAAGTGTCTTTATTTTTCTTTTGACACCACAACATCTATAAGATAGGTGGTTAGGACACTTGGAAACCTAAAAAAATTTGAGGAAAAAAACAAAACAAAAGGAAAAGGAAAACAAAAGAGGAAAAGGGGTTTCGGGCAAAAAGGGGGAGAAGGAGGAAAACAGAAAAAGAAAGAAACGAAAGGGAGGTTTTCGGCTGGAAAAAGAAGAGAGTTGGAGAGAAAGAGGAAAACTGAGAAAGGAAGGAGGGGAGATTGAGGGAGGTGACTGAAACTGAAAAATCTGGAACCAAGAGAGGAGTTGGGGAAGAGAGCTTTGGGCAGTGGAAGAAAAGCAAGAAGGAAAGGAAGAAAGAAAAGCTACGGGGAAGGAAGAAAAAAAACCGAGAAGAAAAGAGGGTTGGAAGGGAGAGGGGCTGCGGGAAAAGGAAGGATAAAAAAAAAAAGGAAAAACTGAACAAGAGAAGGAGGGAGCTTCGTGGGGGTTAGGTTGGGAGGAAAAGCAAGAAAACAGAAAGAAAAGGGCAAAGGAGGGTTTCGGCTGAGGAAGAAAGAAAAAGGGTTTCGGGAGAAAGAAAAGAAAAAAGAAGGCAGAGCTGCAGGCAACAAAGAGAAAGAGAGGGAAGAGTGATTGAGAAAGGGAAGAGAGATTGCGAGAAGGGATGGCTAAAGAACAAAGGAAGAAAGGGGGAAAATCTGGGAGAGAGCTTCGGGTAGAGGAGTAAACAGGTGGGAAAGGGAGGAAGACTTTCAGGAAAGAAAAGGAAAAGAAGAAAGAAAAGAGGGTTTTTGGAGCTGAGAAAGAAAGAAGGAAGAATCTGGAAAGGGTCAGAAAGGAAAGTCAGGAAAGAAAATGAGAGAAAAAGGAGAGAGAAAATTGCAGAAAAGTTTTCCAGAAACTGAGCCAGGGTTGGCGAAGAGGCCTTTTCTTGGCCAAATTCTGATCTTGTTCTTGCTCCTTTAGGATTTATTTCTATTTCTACATTTTATAAGTTGGTAAAGCTACAAATTTTGTTCAGAAAACATCTCAAAATAATGTCTCCAACACCTTCAAATTTTGGCTTCAAGTTTGCTCGTTGTCAGCCCTTAAACGTTCTTCATCAGAAATTTGCAGCTTCAAATTCGTCATTCGGACGCAATCTTTTCAACCACTCCTTGTTCAGTAGACTCCACAAGACATCAAAGGTAATCCCTTTTGCCTTCTACTTCTCATACAAGCCCAGATCTTCCCTAAATAGGCCAAAGATCTTGCTACATCTTGTTCATTATCCTACTTTGCTGTTTTCTTCCTAGAACAGCCCACTAGTTGGGTTTTGCCGCCTGATTCGTTACCTGATGTTGTATTTGGGAAATAACATTTGATGTTTGATATTTGGTGATATGGTTGCTTTGGTTCAAAGTGGGTTTGGTTGAGATGTTAGTGGTACATTTGGGATTGCGTCTGAGAACTCAGAATTGCAGATAAACAAATTAAAAGCCGTTCTTTTGGTATCCCTTGTGCATGGTCTGGGTAGGAAAATCGTTCGGGGATGCATAGTATATGGTTGGGTTTTGATGCTAAGATGCATAAAGTATTGTTTTGATTCGAAAGATTGCTGTTTGTTTGGATTTTGTTAGCCGCATATGACCTGAATGTTATAGTTACGAAGTTGCAGACGAATGAAGAAGAAAGTTTCTGCGAAGCATGCATGAAATATTTCCAAATATTGCACTTTAACCCTAGTTTTCTAAGTAATCCTGATATGGCCCACAAAATTGGAAAAATCAATCAATCTTGTCCTTTTAAAATGTTATTTTTCTTTGACATGCTTTAATATGATTTTTGGACAGATTATATGTGAGTTTTAGGAGGAAATTTGAAGTCTAAATTTTTATAGATTTATAATTTTGATTTGGGTTTAGCAAAAGATTTAGGTAATTCTTTTGTTACTCCCTCCGTCCCGTTTTGTTAGTCTTGGTTTTTTTTTCACACAGATTAAGAAAGTGTAATTAATTTGGTTGGAAACATAAATTTAGATTAATAATTTCCTAAAATACCCTTATGCTAATCACGAAGAGTGCCAATTAATATCAGTTACAGCTAATGGTGCCAATAAATATCAGTTACCGTCAATAGTGCACCCTGATTGTTTCAATTACCGCTAATAGTGCCAATAAATAACAAAGATAAACTTTTCATTTATCTATGTATTGGAAAAGCTCAATGTATTCAATATAGTGGGTTAGTATTTAATAACAATGTATTAATAACAAGATATTTAATAAGGGTATTTTAGACAATTTGAAAGATTACTACATTCCTTAATGGGAAAGTGGACTACAATTCGGGACAAACGAAAAAGGAAAACAAGACTAACAAAACGGGACGGAGGGAGTATTTAGTTTTAGCAAGTGGAACAAGTGAGTTTTGATTTATTTTTATGAATTTTAGCATTTAGTTTTGATAGACTTCATCTTAAGCCCTTAATTTTATTTTATTTTAATTTAGACCCATAATATTTATAATAATACTGATTTGACCCCTCAAACTTCTTTAATTCTTTCAATTGGGTCCTTATTTATTTTAATTTGTTGAATATGGGTTGTTTACTTTTATTTGAATGCTTTGATTGATTCAATTTCGTGTTTATTTCCATTTCTTGTGATATTTGTTAATTAAAGTGATGCTTTGACCTTTTTCTTTATTTTGGAGGGTAAATAAAAAAAATTTCATTTCATTGGACCACCGATTCAAGAGAGGTACACTCTACTCCTTTATTTTTTATTTTACTTGATCCTATGTACTCCTATGTGACTTTATGTGTCTAATTGCATATTTTTTAAATGTTTTTTATTTTATTTATTTTATTTATTCCTTTCATTTGTTTTAATTTTGTATATTCATTTTAATTTAATTTTTAGTTATTTGAAAGGCATTTAAATGCCAAATTGTAATAGTTAGGTTATTATTTCATTTCATTTCATTCTTTCCCCTTTTAGATTGTAGTTAGGGCCTCCAAATGTAATATTTAGGTCTTTATTTGCTTTATTTGCTTTGTGTGTTTACGTGTTACTCGCTTTTTTAGGATTTTGCATCTAGATATCATGTTTATGTGCTATGTGTTTATGTGATATTATGTGTTTACTTGCTTTTATTATGTTTTATATGAGTTGTTTAGTTATAATAAATGTATGTATGACGTCACCACACTAGTCCAACGCTAGTTGTGGCCCTTTTCCCATTTTCTCGCTAGTCCAACGCTAGTGGGAACTGATAGACATGGATTAATCCAACGCTAGACCCTTAGGGACCATCCACGCTCTAGATCATGTCTGTGTGACGATCACTACATTTTCATGCATATTTTCTACTTTTTAGGATCCTTACCATTTTGCATGATATTTCCCCCTATATTTATATCCCTTATCCCATATTTTCCCTATATATATATCCCACATCCCTATGTGTGAGACATGACATTAGACTTGCATTTCATTTAAGAAAATTAGAACTAGGTTATATCATTTGCTTGATTAAATAGGAGAAATACCCCTTGAATATGGGATATGGACGAGTATGACTTTCTAACTTTAGCATGCTCGTATTCCCTCGATTAAAGGGAAAATTAAAGTCACGAGTGTTAGTTCCCTGCACCCATTATGATGCATTCCCTTAGGTCATGTATATTTGTATATTATTATTTTCTTTCTTTTTTTTTAAGTCTCTTAAGTTGCATATTCGTGACCTCTTTAAAAAATCACTGTTGGGCGTCGCAATTAATGCGATTTGCACCAATCAAGCTATGAAGAGACATATTGACCCTTCCGATATACATTAGGTCTAGGTTTGCATTCATATAGAGACATCCAAAATATGATAAATTTTTAGTTTAAAATAAGAAAATTTTTTACTAAATCACGCAACTAGCCTTGGTTAGGTTGAAAGGGTGCATTGGATTTTATCCTTGCCTTCCCTTTCTTCAACCGTGACTCCCGAACTTTTTTCTCTGATTTGCGTAGACTTGGAGTCATTTAAAAAGGGTTTTCTCTACTTTTTTTTATTTAAAATTCATTTTAGATGATTTGGTACACCTTAACTCAATACCAAGTGGCGACTCCTATTTTGTTTAAAAACCCTTTTTAAACTATTATTTTTGGGTTAAAATCGTCGCATTTTTAAGTCCCATTTAAGCCCATTTTCTTCATTTACTTTCTAAAAATCAAAAACTCATTTTTCACTCAAAAATTAACCAAAAAACTCATTTTTATAAAACATGTATTTTTTGTTTAAAAATGGGGCGCGACACCTAACCCAATTCCAAATGACCCAAACAACTAACCAAATCCAATTCCCCTTTTATTTTACCAAAACCCAACAAACTAATAGGTGAACTAAAAATGTTAAATTCTAATTTCATCCCAAAATCCTGAATTAATTAACTAAAAAGCACACTTAAAACATAACAAAGAAGATTTAAGCTTAAAAGGGGTAAAAAAGATTTATTTACAGAAGTTTTTGGGCTGTAGTGGGATTATCTGGGAGTTGAGAGGTTAAAATGAAATTTTTAAAAAATTCATGCAACAACCCACGATGCATCTTCTTCATTCTTTCTACTGCAACTTTCCTTCGCAACTTTCTTTTCTTTTAGTTGACCAACTACCCGAAGCCAACAGGAGGCTAACAAGATCATGCAATTCATGGGCTTTTTCTCCATCATCCAACATCAAAGATTCACCAACAAAACAAGAAATATTTGGCAAGGAAATCATCCAAAACTCAGCATAGGAAAGGGAGAAGAATAGCTCATCAAACCAGCAACACAAATTTGATTGTTCATGTATCATGGGTTTAAATCTTTGTAAGAAACGTGTTAAATCAGCAAGGACATGAGTTATAGTTACATGACCACCTTATAGGGTTGAAATCGCAAACGGAAATCTGTAGGAAGATGAGCAAGTTCCACCAAATATGAAAACCCAGGTTGCAGCTTTCAAGAATGACGAGGACAACAGGTTTGGCCTCGAATTCGATGATGTTCTAGTGGTTTTTTCAATAAATGATCAGCACAAAACTTCCTCCCAAACACCGTATATTATCCAGAAAAAAAATCTTCTCAAAATAAGTACTTATGAGTTCGGAAAATGGCCGGGAATGTCCCTGAATCTCCAACCCTGGCTCACCTTTTGCAGAAAATTTCTGCCCTCCCTTTTTTCTTGTTTTCCCTCTTTTTCTTTGTTGTTTTTCTCTCCCTTTGATCTCTCCACCGCCCATCTTCTCTATCCCCTCCCCTCTCTCTTTGGCTGCGTTTTTGGATCCCTTTTATAGGCACCAAATACCCAAAACCCTCACCTCAAAGGTGAGGATGAAGGTTGGTTTTTTTCCAAAATTTTGAGCCATTAGATGACATTTCTTCTAGAAAAATCTTGATAGAGATAAAAGGAATAAGCTGGCAAAGGATTGGGGAAGAAGAAAAAACAAAAACGAGTAGAAATGAAGGCCAAAAATGGCCTCTGCAATTTTGCTTCTATATTGTCCATGGCTTCTGGTACGAAGCCATGGTGGATGATTGAGCGCAATCTTTTTTTTTAAATTGATCTTTTCTTTCTTCCTCTTTTTTTTTTGTTTTTCTTTCTTTCTCTTTTCTTTTCTTTCCAATGAATTAATTAATAAAAAAATAATTTTCTTAATAAAATGGAAATAAAACAAAACAAATAAAAATTTAAACAAAATCAACTAAAATGAAATAAAAATGCCAAAATTTTGGTGTCTACAACCCTCCTTTTTAGTTCTTACTTGGAAGGAAACAAAATTTCCTCCTAATCCCTATGAAGATGATCCTATTTACCATTATATTCATTTATATATTTTCATGAGTAGAAATTTGTTATTGCGCAAGCTTAACACCTGTCATTACTTTTAAGAATTGGATAAAAAAAAAAGTTTAGGCGTATTGACACGAAGAAGTAAACGAAGATGATGCCCAGACCACAAAAGAACAATTTGAGGGTGGCAAAGGAGAAATCAAGGCTATGAAATAACATGGCTTGGACATGTACAAGGCTGTGAATGCCTACTTCAATGCAAATCTTGGGGCATACACAACTAAATAATCCTACCACCTATTCTTCAGATGGTCAATTCATTGTTGTTGCACAAGGACGCATGAAGAAACAAATTCTATTGCAACAACAAAATATACATCCTCCAAAATCTTTGAAGTAACTTTGTGATTTTTTTTAAATGTCCAATTTCCACATTGTGTGAATTTCTTTCAAGCATCAATTGGCCAGGTTGGTTTTTCTTTTGAGTTGAGATTGTGTTTCTTCAAGCAGTTTGTTCCTATAGCATAAATTTCTTCTTTTAGGAAATTTTCATATTCTTACAAGCTCATTTTTTTGGCTCCATCAGAAGAATAATTTTATGGGATAATTTCAGAACCTCTCTTGAGGTTTCTGACTATTACAGGTAGCTCCCTTTTAGTTTAAAAAATTATACCTACCTCCCCTATTATTAGCATTTAAGTAACAATATAACAATATAGATTCAGTATGCTAAACTTGTCCTTAAAAATCCTCAAATACCCTCTCACGAATTTCTTCCACGTTACAACTATTGCAAACAGCATGCATAACCACCATCATAACAACCATCATAACGAGATCAATAAGCCACTTCAATTTAGTCCCCATATTTTCACAATTTTAGCCCATCATTGCCGTCCCAAAGCTTTCCATGCAAATCAACTATGACAATTAAAGTTTACATTTAACCTAATTTTTAGCCTCAATTTTTTTTTTTTTGCCTAAATTCAGTGTTTGAATTGACTAATGTCACTATCCAAACTCAATCTAAAATGGCTGCAACCTTGATGATACTAAAATAATCTAACCCACTAAGAATACCAATACGAAGTAGTAACCAAAAGTAACATTAGAGACCACATCCCATGTCATTAGACAAATATGATTGCATTTTTTATATCCCAAAATTTATTTGCACGGTTGGCATAATAGCGTAACCTTCTTCAATTCATGTTCCTTTTTTAGCTATCACTTTTATTTTCTTGTCTATACTCTATATCAACACCATCCTTTTCATTTCATTTAGTTTGACAATAAATCTTCCCTGGCAACTTGTCGTTTGGCCATTTCAATTTGACATCACCTACAAAAAAGGAAAATAAAAAAATTTTGATAATACTTACAAAAAAGGAAAACGAGAGAGAGAGAGAGAGAGAGAGAGAGAGAGAGAGGATCTATTTTCATAATAATGAGTATTCGGAATGTATTAGATGGTTGTATAAATGGCGGGCGTGAAAAAAGAGTGGATTATGAGATGCAGAAGAAAAAAAAAATAGGAGATAGAGTTGGATAAAGAAAATAAGAGTTTGTTTTGTGGCAGCCATTGCTTTAGAATGAAAGACTAGTTATAGTTGTAAGATCTTTTTTTAATTTGTAGGAATTATCTATAAGTGAAAGATATTATAATCATTTTACTGCATGAAGGGAGGTTAGTATAATTATTCAAACTTGAAGGGAGGTTAGTGAAATTGTCAGAAATCTCAAAGGAGGTTTCGAAAATTATTGCTAGATTTATTACAGATAATTATTTTGGATTGTTTACCTATTCAAGTATGGAAAAATGTATATAACAACAATTACTAGGAGCTCAAAGTTTTAGCATTAGAGTTGAAAATCCTGAATAAAGATCAAAGGCTTCACTGTAGAAAGTTTAATTTTGAGCATGTCTTATGTATTTCTCATTTTCAATCTTCAATAGGGGTGCCTTCTTGGGGACAAACAAACATATTTTATCAATGACAAATATATGTACCTTTGCAAAGAAATGTACACTTGAATCAATGGGCATGTATTTTATTGTTATCCTGTCTGCCCCTATATCATTGTGTTTGTATTTAGTTGTCATGTAAAATCTAATATGAAACTTACCAAAAGAAAGGAAGGAAAGAGTAGAGGACAAATTGTTGAACTAAAAAGTCCACGGGGTAGATTGCTTAATTATGTTTCATTGCACTAGCTATTTCATATGACTGTGACTACACGCTATAAAATTATAAACTCGTGTAAGCATATTTACATATAATTAATTTGACTCTTTTAAGATGGTTTAGAATGCAACAGCGACCTGTTTAAGTAAGAAATTTGACATTCTTGACTACCTAGACTCAATGTGGCTGACACTTAACTTTGTATCATTTTTAGTGATAGTACTATTTTACTTTGAATGCTTATTTTATTTGTTATGCTGGCTTGTTTATTTTTTTTTCTCGATTTCAATTACTAGAGAATACTTAACGTTTTGAATGGTTATGCTTAATTTGATGTATTTATAACATCCTAATTTTTTTCACTCAACAATGAAAGATTATGGTTATTTTGAAAGGTATCCTCCAAAAAAGCAAGAGAAATGCTATCACAAATATTCAAATATTGAGCACGATATTGTTGAAGGTACCACGTTTATTGTTATAGAGTAAGTTATGATAACCACGTTTTTTTTTCAAATCCATTATTGGTTTTAGTCGAAATAATATGTTCTTTAGTATGATTCAATAATTTCTCATTTTTTGGATTAATTGAGGTTTAATCAATACCACGTAGATACCGTTGTTAAGAGAAATAGAAACAGTGAAACATAGTAGCGTTGGCCTTTGCAAAAGAAACAGAAACCTGGTAGGGGTTGATTATTATAGGGATAATTTCAAAAACCTCCCTTGAGGTTTCTAACAATTTCACCCAACTCCCCTCAGGTTTAAAAAATTACACTTACCTCCCTTGATATAGTAAAATACCTATAATGCCCTCCATTCACTACAAGAAAAAAGGTCATTAGTGACAACATTTCTTTGTGACGACAAAAAGTCGTCACAAAATGAGGTTGTTTTAGTCACGACTTTGAAGGTTGTCACAATTGACTCAAAGCAACTAAGTTTTCAGTGACAACTTTTAATTGTCGTCACAAAACTACTTCGCGCCAGGGGATTTAGAAGGCGCGAGTTTTGCGATAGTGACGACTTGATAAAAGTTGTCAGTAATTCTACCACTTTCTTTGACAACTTTTCGTTGTTGTCACTGTTTATGTTTATTGACGACCAATTTTTGTCAATAAAACTATAGTGTAGTTAGTGACAACAACAATTGGTCATCAGTGACAACTTTTATTTTTGACGAAAATAAGTTGTCACAAAAGTCTATCCTTTATTGACGACTTTCTATCTCGTCACAAACCTTTAATGGGAGGCAACTCATTTGTGACGACTTAGAAAAGTCGTCACTAGTAAATTCCCGTCAAGATTTAGCAAGAAGGCGGGAGTGTTTAGAACATACAATAGTGACGACATTAAGAACATCATCACTATTGAATGGCTTATTTACGGACGACTTTTTGTTGTCGTCACTGATCACTAAAAAAGTTATTAGTGACAACATTTTTTAGTGATGACAATATTTCGTCACAAAAGGGGATTCTTTAGTCGCGACACCTAAAGTTGTCACAATTCCATCAAAGCAACTAAATGTTTATTGACGACAAGTAGAGTTGTCATAATTGCTCAAATAGACAGTGTCTTCAGTGACGACCTTGGAAAATGTTGTCACTAAAATGATTTATTGAGTGACAACTTCTAATATCGTCACTGTCACTCTCTTGATTCAGATTTAGTGACAAGAATTCATCGTCACTATTTAAAGTACTTATTTGTAAGTCACTTTCATTAATTCTACTGTGCCACCCTAACTTTTGCGATTTAGCCCCAAATGTTATAAAAAATTCCATTAATTCCATTATGATACCTTAAGTTTTACAATTTAGCCCCATATATAGTACACCGATTTTTTTAATTCTATTATTACTCCCTAACTTTTGTAATTTAGCACCATATGTAATTTACCAATTTCATTAATTCTACTTTGGCATTCTAACTTTTGCAATTTAACCCCCATATGTAATACACCAATTTTATTATTTCTATTATGGCACCCTAACTTTTACAATTTAGCCCCTATTTTTTTATTAGGAAATTGCGAATGGTATCTTGATAAACTATGCATAAATATTTTATAATTTTCTCAAACTTAAGTAATAATTTGTTATAAACTCTAAAGATATATCTTTCATTACAATAGTTATAAGGCAGACAGGTATTTTTATCAATGGAATAAGAAATTTATGTCAGATTTATCCTTTGTACTACATGCCAAGTAGTATTAGCAAAAGAATAACAAATTACTACAAAGTAATTAACAAGATAGCCTTCAGGGAGTGTAGTTTATGGGCAAATGAGCATTATCTATTCAAAGTACCAACTTTTTATGGGCATTTTACTCTCAAACATATAATTTATGATAAATTTATAAAGGGATAATTTCAGAAACCTCCCCTGAGGTTTCTGACAATTTCACTGACCTCCCCTGAGGTTTCCACAATTACACTGACCTCCCCTGGCAGAACTTGGGACCCAATTGCTGACATCATATAATGCAAAATTACTATTATACCCAAGACATTTTGTGTTATTATAGGACTAAAATATGATAAGGCAGATGGTGTTTTGGATAGTATTGGATTGCATTTCTATTTATTTAATGTATGGTTATGAAATTTGTAATGATATTACACTTGGATTGCAGTTTTGGTTTGCACCTTATTACTGTTAAGGTTTTATAAATGACTGTTTTAATTCTTGGATTACACCTTACCTCCAAATTTTGGGAATTTACCCAAATTTTCCATTTTCTAATATTCCTACAAATATGCAAAATTATGCATATCCCTCAAATCTACCCAATATTAATGTTTTGTTAAACTCTAAATAACAAAAATATGAAATATAATATTTAAATATATTTTAATACACACAAGTTGGACGGGTAACTAGTGTGTCAGAGAGTTGCCATAATCTCCTTAAACCCGCATGCGGGTTTAAAGAGTATTCGGATATTCTCATATGCACCTATGCAAATCGAACCAACCGGATATCTTATCCGTATCCCATTTTTTTAAATAAAAATCTTATAAATTTGAAAAATAAAATCAAATTTAGATGTATTAGGGTTTTAAAAATATTATATAAGTGATAAAAATTTTATAAATTGTAAAAATAAAATCAAATTTAAATAATTAAATGTTATATTTGCCTAAGAAATAATACAATAATCATAATAATGATAATACAATAATATTGGTGTAATAAAACTGCCATTAATTTAAATATTTATTTATAATGCCCAAAGAGCCTAATTACCAATTTTTTTCTTCTCTTTGTGGGTTTCCTTTACATGAACAAATATTTTGCTCTTTATAGGTATTTCACTCTGAATCATGTAATTTATGTTAAATACATAAATGTTTGTAAGTAAAATTCAAAAAGTGTTGCACTAATATTTTTATGAAAGGGAAACTGGTAGGTTTTGTATTTAACATTAATTAAATATGTGAAAGCAAAAAAAAAAAGAAATTATAGGGTACAGCAATTTAATTAAAAAAAAGAAATATTAAAAACTAGCAATTTAATTAGTGACGACTTTTCTTGTCATTATAATCTTGAATAAATTAGTGATAACATTATGTCATCACTAAATTTTCTTTGATTTTGACTTAACAATAATGTCTTATTAATAGCATTTGATTATTTTTAATGAAAGTCTATTATAACCATAGAATTTGACTTTCGTTATTTTCAATTAATGATGTACTTTAGTGCTGGAATTATAAAAAATTGCAGGGCTAAAATATTTGCAAATTATAAAAGTATATTTTCACTTATATGTAATTAACAAATTTTGCCACCTATATTGATGAAAATTTGTGTTTTTGTACTAAAAAATAAAGAATAATACTATAGCAATAAAATCTATGCTTCAAACCAAATTAAAAATAAAAAAAACATGATGATTGGTCTCAAATGTTGGGAAAATGATTATTTTTATTGAAACTATGTTATAACCATATAATTTGAGTTTAATTATTTTCAATTACAAGATGTTCTTTAGTGCTGCAATTATAAGAAATTAGTATAAAATATTAGCAAATTATAAAAGTACATTTTCAATTATATGAAATTAACAATTTTTGCCACCTATGTTGATGAAAATTTTTATTTTTTGCTAAAAAATAAAGAATAATACTATAGCATTAAAATCTATGGTTCAAACCATATTACAAATCTAGAAAAAAACATGATTTTTGGTATCAAATGGAGGGAAAATGAGTGAAGTCAAAATTTTGATCAAATCATTAGTGAAAGTGCCGCGCAACAAAAACAATATCCAAAGCAAGACCAAAGCAATATCCAAAGCAACGGAACACTTGAGACAAACCTTCACCGAGCTGAAGTAAACAAAAGCTTCTGCACTAAGCACCAAAACAGAGCTTCCGCACTGAGCACAAAACAGAGCTTCCGCACGGCCTGATACTTTCACCCACACTTCTCTGGCTTCTCACTAGCATCACCATGGCTGTCCAGCATTAAAGTACAAGGTTTTCAGGTGGAAAGGTTCGTTTTCTCTCTCCTATACATTTTCCCCAATTTTTCCAAATCCCTAATATGTAAGATCCTTTCTGTTATCGCTACTGAGTCGCCTGGATTAAGCTGTGTAGCTACTTGTTTTAGCTTCAATATTTCGGGTTATCTGACCACAGGTTAGGGTAGTTTAGGATGGTCCGAGGAGCCAGTGCTCCTTATTTTCTGGAATGCATTAAAGAGGGAGGAGACAGAATTGTTGAAAATTGGAATGGAAGCCTATGTTGGGCATTCCGAGAGAAGGGATCGAGTTTTGTTTAAATAACTGGCCAATTAGGTGAGTAGTTCAAGGTTATTTCATTGACAGCGCAATTAATCTTGGGTATATATCCCCTTATCCGATAAGGTTGCCATGAAAGGGGACAGAAATTGAGGGAATGGACGAAGGAATCATTTATGTCCACTGCCCAGTTCTTGTGAATTAGCAGCAACCAAGACTCTAGTCTCAGTGGGTCTATTTTGTCTAATATTTTCAGTTGCATTGCAATAAATTCTGGTATTGTTTTTTTAAAAAGAAAATTCTGGTTTAATGCCCTACTCGGTGCTTTAACCTTACCTCAACTGAGATAAAATGCCATGCCCAAAACCCCTAAAGATGGCTTTCAGGTGTTCTACTATTTTTTAATTCCCCTAAAGATGGCTATCAGATGTTTTATCATTTTGTCTTATTAGTAATTTCTAGTCTTATGAATCAGGTTCATCCCTGCATCTTTGTGTCAAACCTCTTTTATATGGCTCTGCCCTTTTTTGAATTGTTCTCCATTTAACTCTTTGGAAATCACTTTCTAACTCACTGCCAGAACTATAACTCTTTGGAAATCACTTTCTAACTCACTGCCAGAACTAGTTCTTTGGCAACTCCGTTACCTCAGAATATCCAGTTCCATTTCAAAGTAAGGGCCAGCCCTTGCCTTTTTAAAACCCTATTAGCTACATAACTGCCTTTACGCCTCAGGTCCAGATGAATCTGAGGACAGACATCTACCTAAGTTAGTCATCTCTAATGAAAGTTTTCCATGCTTTGATGCTTGGTTAACCGCAAACCTTCTTAGACAAGTATTGGTTTAGCCATGAATTGTTTCTTGGAAAATTTTTGATCAAATACTAAAAGTTAGAATTGTTTTTGGAGCATTTTACTGGACATGTTCGTGGAAGTTAAATAACCAGTGGACAACCAGAATGAGGCCAAATATGCACCTTACATTGCACGAGCATAAATTTAACTTTGATAAAACATTGTTATGATGAGTGTTGCTGAATACCTAAGACACAATAATTTTCTGTTGCTCCTAAGATGCTTTTGCCTTAAGACCTGAGCCATTGTTTGAGTCCCTAGGCCGAAGGAGCTGTCTGATTCAGGTGTTTCAAGCTATGTAAGCCACTGCAGTTAGTATCAGGAATCTTATTGCAATGCTTAAAAATGAAACTCTCTGTGGAATAGTTGATATAATATAGTCTTTAACATTTGTTAGTAGTAAATTGATGTGAACTAATGGCAAAAATAATGTAACTTCCATTATAGAAGGGCACGGAGAGTTTTTGCAGAAATGCTACTTAATTTCAGGTTTTTTGTTTCAAGCATATCTGCTTGGGACTGGTTTCTTATTGCTGCTAGATGAGATTTCTAAGTTTTCCCTTAATCTGCATTTTGACAGTTCTTGCGAGCTTCAGGATTACCTTAAGTTTACTTCCCTTTCTTGATTGTATTGGCTGCCTCGCAGAAGAAAAGAGAAAGGGTACAATGGGTGGGATAGATTTTCTAAGGCACCAAATATAATAGGGAAGAGTTCAGTCATTACTGCCATTAACAAAATCACATACTAAGGCTCTTCCAATGAAAATTCACAACAGTCATGGCCATTATAATTTATTTTTGAGTTGATAATATACTTCTAGATTATATAGTAGTGAATATACTTCCAGATTATATAGTAGTGAATATACTTCTCTCATGCGCACATAATGTGTGGACCTAATTTCTTCCCTTGTACTTATATTTTTTGGCTGTTGGCTGATGGATGATGGCTAGTCAAATAGTAACATTTGACAAAGCTAGACTATAACAGGTTGCTTATAGTTTCTAAAAGGAGAGAAATGGTGGTTATGTTTCTTCTTACTCATTTGAAGAATTGAAAACCTGAATCTGGTTATGAGAGCAGGTGGATGATAATGTTCAATTTGGCGAACAAATTGTTCCTTCAACTTTTGTAACTTTATGATAGTTATTCTGCTTTAAAATAGTGATTCTATGATACTTATGTTTCTTAAGTGTACAAACATGTAATGACTGCTAAAACATCTTGTTGGTCGTTTAGATCCTCAGTTATCTGTATGAGGTTTCATGGGTTGAGTTGTTCATTCATTTTCATTGCTGAATTATGGTACCATTCGACTTCATTACCAGCTACTAGTTCCTTATTTCCTGCCAGTTGTCAGTGCATGAATCAATGTTAATGAGTTTTTTTTTTCTGTTACTTTCTTTTCTGGGCCAGTAGATTACAGGCGATACTTCCCATTATGATGCTGTAGCAAATTCAGCTGCATCTGGAGTACAGTCTGCAGGCCTTAATTCTGGTTAGTCGATGTTAATGCAGGCAAGCACAATAAGAAATGATGAAATACTATTTGCATATTTAACCGAAGGGTTAAATTAACACCCTATATCTGAAATCTGCACTTTTGATGGCTTAATAAGTAGCATAGTTATATTGATTATGTACAGCACTTTTGTCTGTTATGATTTACTATATATATCACAAGCTCGTTTTACTTGTAAAGATGGTGAATGTCATTATGATCATGGATAAAAGAACAAAAAAATCCTAAAAAAAAAAGAGGAAAGAATCCAAAATGTCGTACAAGAATTAGACTTGCCTGTTTAGAGAAAGCAACCCTCAGTCAATACTCGTTTTGAGGGAGGGCAAGCTCAGCCACTTTGAATCCTTAATACTATTAAAGTCTGGCTGCCTTCTAGGCTCTTTTTTTTTTCTTTTTTGAGCAATAGTCTGCCTTGTAGATTAATTTGCTACAATTCCAAAGCATTCTTGTGCTACATATACCATCAATCACACAAATCTATATGTATATACAGATTGACATAGCATATGTTCAGCAGTTTAATCAACCATAAAAAACAATGTTAATTTGATCCTAAGATTCCAGTGGCTCTACAGCATGTTAAGAGCAGAATAGGAGTTAATAACAAGCTAAAATTCCAAGTCTTTGTTACATTGAGGGTTTTCTTTTCATGAACTTTAGTATTATAGGGTACAAGTCCCATTTCAGTTTTATGGAATTTAGTATGCAGTAGCACCCAAACTAACCTTAATTTTCAAAAACCGAAAAAAAAGAAGAAGAAAGATACAGAACTGGGTAATCTTGGCTTGTAGTGGTGTTGTGACATGAAATATAGGAGCCAATTTTACAGATTCGGGTTTGAAGACATGACACCATTTATGTTGGGCGCTAGCTAGCTAATGGAGTGGAGATACTTTGACAATATTCTATGCTCCTCTTAAGCTAGAGTACATTATTTAGTGTACAATGAAGCAAAATTTGAGGACTGGTTTTCTATTGCACAACTTCAAACATGTCTGTTATGGCTTTATCTTTTGTTTGCCAAACTTTTGCATGTATACTGTGGCTGCAGATTCTATTTAGTTTGTTGCCTTACTAATGCATTTGTACTTGAGATGGTTGATTTTTGCTAAAAATGTGTTTTACACCTTGGATCCCATTGCTGGTATTTGAGGAGTTTAAATTTAGTTCATATTACATTGCATTTGTTTTCTATATAATGTGGCGGTCATATTCTTTATGGTAGGATAAAGAGCTGCAACAATATGGACAGGAGTTGGATGTCTATTAAGAACTACCTAGACCCCAAGTATTTAGATGGAGTTGATGAATTTATTAAGTTTGCTTTTCTAGGCAAGGATCCTAATTGTAAACTGCCATGTCCTTGCAAAGTATGCAATAATTTTGAGGATCAAACTAAGGAAGTCATGGCCAATCACTTGTGTCGAGGAATTGTTGATAGTTATACTAGGTGGATATATCATGGCGAAGGGTTTGAATCTGATGATGAGAATGATGACATAGAAATAAATGACAACGATAGTGACTTTGACAGTATGGAGGAGCTGTTAAATGATGTAGGAGTTGCTAACTTTGGTGAGAGTTGGAGACATTCACCGGAACTTGATACGGGTGCTTGTACCGAGAAAGAAGGAGAAGCAAGTAGGTTTCTCAGATTATTATCGGAGGCTGAAAAATCTCTATACCCAGGCTGTGAAAAGTATTCAAAACTCTCGTTTATTGTCCATATCCTCCACTTGAAAACAATGAATCGGTGGACTTGTAAATCTACTGATATGTTGCTGAAGTTCTTGCATCAAGTATTTCCTACAGCTTTGATTCCCAGTTCATATTACGAGGCAAAAAATTTCATCCGTGAGTTGGGGCTGAAGTGTGAAAAGATCCACGCCTGTGAAAATGATTGCGCACTCTTTTGGAATGAAAATAAAGGCCTTGATCATTGTCCAAATGAAAAATGTAAAGCACCGCGGTATAAATCTCCAAATTCCAAAATACCTAGAAAGGTGTTGCGTTATTTTCCATTAAAACCAAGGCTGCAAAGACTGTTTGTGAACAAAGAGATTGCTCGGGATATGAGGTGGCATAAGGAGAGACGTGTAGATAATGAGAACATGATGCGACACCCTGCTGATTCATTAGCTTGGAAGGATTTTGATAGAAATCACAAGTCCTTCGCTGAAGATCCTAGAAATGTGAGGCTAGGACTTGCTAGTGATGGCTTTAATCCCTTTGGAACCATGAGCAATTCATACAGTATATGGCCTGTTATCCTTGTTCCTTACAATCTACCTCCTTGGAAATGCTTAAAAGATCCATTTTTTTTCCTATCAATGATTATTCCTGGTCCCAAAACACCTGGAAATGACATTGACATATTCTTTAGACCACTAGTTGATGAGTTAAAAGAGTTATTTGCCACTGGTGTGGAGACATATGATGCCTTCAGGGAGGAGAAGTTCATGTTACGTGCAGCACTTTTGTGGACAATAAACGATTTTCCAGCATATGGCTATTTGTCGGGATGGAGTACAAAAGGGTACAAGGCATGTCCTGTGTGCTTAGATGAGACGACTAGTCTATATCTTAATAATGGTCACAAATGTTGTTACATGGGCCATCGCCGTTTTCTACCTATTGATCATAAATGGCGTCGAGAAAAAAAGCAATTTAATGGAGAAAGAGAACATAGACAGCCTCCTAGGACCCAATCAGGTGAGGAAGTCCTCCAACAACTTCTTCGTATTGAGCAAGTTGAGTTTGGCAAGGCACCTGATTTGCTGCAACAGAAGAAAAGAAAACGCGTGCAGAACAGTTCAAATTGGAAGAAGATGAGCATATTCTTTGAACTTCCATATTGGAGTACCAATAAAATTAGACATAATTTGGATATTATGCACATTGTCAAGAATGTATGTGAATCTTTGGTAGGTACATTAATGAATATCCCTTCGAGAACTAAGGACACATGGCAGGCTAGGGAAGATTTAAAAGAAATGGGATTAAGGGAAGAGTTGCATCTACAACCGGGAGGTGGCGCATCTAAAGTTATGCCACCTGCATGTTACACTTTATCACGCCTAGAGAAAAAGAATTTCTGCCAGTTTTTGAGCACTATCAAGTTCCCGGATGGCTTTGCTTCAAACATTCCTCGGTGTGTGAAGACCAAGGAGTGTCAACTTTTAGGAATGAAGAGTCATGACTACTATGTGTTCATACAACGACTTCTTCCACTAGCAACTAGAGGAATGCTGTCAAAAGATGTATCTCAGATTTTAGTAGAGATCAGCAATTTTTTTCGAAAAATTTGTTCTCGAACTCTCTATCTAGATGAGCTGGAAATGCAGGAAAAAATATTATTTTAATACTATGCAAACTTGAGAAAATTTTTCCTCCAAATTTCTTTGATGTAATGGTCCATTTAATGGTCCATTTACCCACTGAATCCAAGATTGCTGGACCAGCTCAATACCGGTGGATGTTTCCATTTGAGAGGTACATGCCTCTTATTTTTAATAATGCCTATTTGATTTACCTCCAATTTTCTTATTTTCTAACAACTCGGGCTGAATTTTTTTTGGATAGAAAAATGGGTCAATACAAAGGCTATGTGAATAATAGGGCACGACCTGAAGGCTGTATAGCTGAGCGCTACTTGGATGATGAATGTCTTACATTCATTTCCAGGTATTTGCATGATGTTCCGACCAGGTTTAATCAAACGGAACGAAATATGGAGAAACACGAAGCTGCTGGAAAATTATCTATATTTTCTAGCTTGGCTCGGCCCTTTGGGGCAGCACTGATTGGTTATCTAAGTGAGGTTGAATTGCAAAGAATACACCTGTTCATCTTGAAAAATTGTGAAGAAGTAGATGATTACATGAGGTAATAATATACTTTAATGATAAATCTATGTCGTGTTCTATAATATGTTCTTCATTGCTTGTAATTAAAGTCATTTGATAGAATATGTAACTACTTCTACTACTACAAATTTAGGGAGCATAGACAAATTCTTGAAAAGCAAAATTTATCGAGCGTACAGCAAAGGCTAGACTCGGAGTTTCCAAAGTGGTTTGAAGAACGTGTAAGTATTGGAAGAGATGTTAAAAACTTGTCAATTTCCTTTACTTTTTATTTTAGTAAACTATTAAAGAATCTGGTATGGCTGATGTAGGTCATGTATACACATGCACGTGGAGAATGTACTGATGAATTGTTGTCCTTGGCTAGAGGACCTGATTTTCGAGTCAATACATTTGCTGGCTGTAATGTGAATGGATTTAGATTCCACATTAAGGCTCGGGAAAGAGAAAGAAAGACACAAAATAGTGGAGTTATGGTAAAGGGGGAGCATGCTGATAAAGAAATATACTTCTATGGTATAATTACTGATATAGTTGAGGTTGAATACTCATTTACTCAAAATCGAGTAGTTGTGTTTAAATGTGATTGGTGGGACTTGAGAAATAATTCGGGAATCAAAGTAGACAAGCAGAGCAATATCACTAGCATCAACATGTCAAAAACATGGTACTCAGACCAGCCTTTTATATTAGCATCCCAAGCTGAACAAGTTTTCTATCTTCAAGATATGAAACTTGGAGGTAATTGGCATGTTGTAGAGTTAGTTAGTCCACGCTCATCTTATGATGTTCCTGAGAAGCATGAAGATGATTTGGTTGATAACGAAGAGGCTTACCAAGAAGAGTATCATGAAGATTTGATTGGGGTACAAGAAAATCTTGAGTTGGTCAGTTTGAAGAGAGGAGATGTGCAAACTGAAGAAAGGATAGAGGCTGGTGCTATGTTTTTTATAGAATTGTCAGCTAGCCGTGCAAGGCAATTGGATGACAATTTTATTGATAATGATGAGGAAATTGAGCAACAATTCAATTCTGAGGATGAAAATGAACAATTTGTACAAATCAATGACTATGAATCAGATTAAACAATGTTGTTCATTGAATTTCTTAATGAAATTTTTTCTTGTATTTTTTCTGTAGTTTATGATATGTTGTCATGGCTGCTTGTGTTGTTTACGATTTTGGTGGTGCTTGCGTTATATGATTATGTACATAGATGGCTGGACCGGGGAAAAAGGGAAAATTTACTTTACGACAAAGTCGGGATGCTGGGCGAGGAATTGTGGAGCAAACTGAAGAAAATGTAAGCTGCCAGGTAAAGAAACAAGAGTCATTTCCAGATATTTTCTTTTTTCCTAAACTAGCAATTATCATCCTAAACTAGTTACTATTGATAAGCGCATTCTTATGTTATTGTAGCAAGCTAGTGAACCAAAAAATAGTGCAATTCCCAAGACAAGCAATGTCACTGAACCTGTATTAACAAAAAAGTCTTCTAGGATCCGTCTATTTGATGAATCTGAGGTTAGTTATTATTTTTTTCAATCTGCCATTTAAAAAAACTGGTTTATGACAAAGCAATTGATTCAGCTTATACATGTCGCTGTATAATGGTGGCTTAAATTGCTGGCCTATAGATTCCTAGTGCATCCTCTGCTAGAGAAAATGCTACAAGAAATTCAGGTATACAAGCTGAGAGTAGACAGATTGCTGAAAAATCTTCAGGCAATGGAATGACATCACAAGAAGCTGCTGGGATGCAAACTGATGGAACTCCTACTTCACAGCATGTTGGATCTAATCAAGCTATTGGTTGTGAAAGCAATGAAACTGGAAGTATGCAAGACCTTGAGTCAAACGGTTCAGGTATGTCAGTTTTACGTGTAATTCTACTCTAATTAACTAATTACTGCCATGGCTGCTATTGATAGAATATGGTCTTGTTTACTTTGTATCTACTAGACCAAGTGACGTTAAAAAGAAAAAGAGGATATACGCGTAATATTGCACTATCAAATGAAAAGAAAGCTGGAAAAAA